>NW_027328866.1:0-241243 GCF_048564905.1 Vicugna pacos | reverse complement strand
TTTGTTTTTCTTTAGTTTAGTTTATTTGTTTTACATCATTTATGGCATCCTATATTTTTCCATTTTCCACTTCCTTTAATAAAATACAGATTTTTTTCCCTTTTAAATTGTGCATTTCAGGAACACTAAGTGCATTCCCATGCTGTCCGACCATCACTACCATGTAGTTTTATGCTCTTTACGCTATTTATGCCCGTGAAGTACATCCCACCACGGCCTCAAACCCCTCATCTGGACACTCCTGGGCATGCACACTCCTGGGCCTGCACACTCCTGGATCTGTACACTCCTGGGCCTTCCCTGGCATGGGCCTTCTCTGGCCCTGGCTTGCACACTACTGGGCCTGCACACTCCTGGATTGCACACTCATGGGCCTGAACACTCCAGGACATGCACAATCTTGAGCCTGAACACACCTGGGCCTGTGTACTCCTGATTTTGCACACTCCTGGGCCTGAACACTGCTGGGCCTGCACAGCCCTAGGCCTGTACAATTCTGGGCCTGCACACTCCTGTCTCTGCACACTCCGGAGTCTGCACACGCCTGGGCCTGCACACTCCTGGGCCTGTACACCCCTGGGCCTGCACCCTCCTTGGCCTGCACACTCCTCTGTCTGCACACAGCTGGGCCTGCAAACTTCAGGGCCTGCACTCTACTTGGCCTGCACACTACTGGGCCTGCTCCCTCCTATGCCTGCACACTCCTGGGCATGCACACTCCTGGGCCTGCACACTCCTGGGCCTGCCCTGTCCCTGGCACCAGCCTCCTTCACCCCAACGGTGCCACTCACACGGCTGCGGCGTCTAGCCAGGAGCCCCCAACCGAAACCCCTCCCGAGGGACCCCCTTGCCGGCCCCCAGGGAAGCAGCGGGGCTCCTCTTACCTGCGAGGCGGAGACGTAGTCCAGCTGCAGCCTGACGTCCAGCTGCCGGGCGTGCAGGGCCAGCGTGCATGAGGGCAGCAGGATGGCCGTGATCGGCTGGAAGCTGCCCCCGGAGCCTCTACCGCCCCTTGGGGAAGAGGAGGAGGAAAATCCACGTCAGTGCCAAGAACACAGGACCCGTCCACAGAGGGCCCCTCAGGTGTGACAACCCCAGAGGCGCCCGCAGCCGACCTGGGCTGAGAGCCACTTTTCTCGCGGAAGCTCAAGGACCTATGCTGAGCCTCCCTCTCCCTCCCTAAAGAGGGAAAACCCAGAGGCTTTCTAACTTTGCACTCACTGTCCATGTATCAGCCATGTCTAGTTTACCTCCCCAGCAGGGCAGAACCCCTCCCTGCCTTCCCCACCCTCTGCAGGCGGCTCTCGGGGGCCGGAGGGGCGCCCTTCCTCCCTGAGGCCAGCCCTGCTGGGGCAGCAGTTGTAATAGAAAAGACCAAATCTGACTGCCTATTAGATCTGTTCTTTTTCCTTTAACCCTCTGCTGTTTTCCAGGCTGTCTTACCAGCTCTGCCCCTTTTGTAAAACAATGTTGCCTTCAGCCTGAAATTGACAGCAGAGCCTGTTCTCAAGGCTCTCAGCCTTCAGGATAAGAGCTCTTTTCCTCTCCTATACACACAACAAGCTGCAGAACAGAAAGTAACATTTGTTTTGTTAGAGGTTTTACAGGGGCCCCATGAGCTGACCCACAACTGCAAAAACAAAGAATTCCTGCACCAAGGACTTTGCACCAACCACCCACAACCCCTCTCCTTTCGAGTGTAAAAGGAGCCTGAAGTCTCACTCGGAGAAGGTGGCTCTCCAGGACATTAGCCTGCCATCTTCTCGGTCAGCTGCCTTTCCAAATAAACTCACTATTCTTTACCCCGACACCGCGTCTCCCGATTTCTTGGCCTGTCGTGCGACTTGCGGAATGAGTGTGGACTTGGAAACACAGGGAAGGAAAGCCAAGTCAGGACTCTCACCCTCTGCCTCTGCTCAGAATACCACCAAGGGGTTGCTGGGACAGTGGACGGAAAACTGAGGCTGCAACACGACCATGAGCACTGGGCCTGGGTGGGAGAGATGGCGGGCGCTGTCCGAAGCGCACCCGGCCTCCTTCCGAGTCACATCACACCCACGTCCCCAGACCCAGGGAGGCCTGGAGCCCCACACAGCAGAGCGCCTCCAAACCTGCAGATGCCCAGTGACCGGTCCACTGTGCACCCTCTGGCGCCCTCCTCCCCGCTCCTCCTCCTTCTGCCCCGCTGGCTCAGCCCTGGTGCCACCACATCCTCACCCAGGGCCAGCACTGCTGCAGGAACACCCTCGGCAGGCCGCCCAGCCTCACGCCCTCAGGTCCGCACACCTGGTTGGTGCAGCTCTGCCCCTTTCCAGCCCTCACCACCGACTCTCCAACCGCCTGCTCTCCCGGCCTCCGCCCCCAGTCCTAGAGAGCGCCTCCTCTGGTCACAGCATCCTGCCCTCTAGGGTCGACAGGGCCTGCACATTCCTGGGCCTGCACACAACTGGGCCTGCACACTCTTGGACCTGCGCACTCCTGGACCTACGCACACCGGGGCCTGCAGGAACCTGGGCCTGTACACTCCCGGGCCGGTTCCATATTGAATCTGCACACTTCTGGGCCTGCACACTCATGGGCCTGCAAACTCCAGGACATGCACAATCTTGAGCCTGAACACACCTGGGCCTGTATATTCCTGATTTTGCCCAATCCTGGGCCTGAACACTGCTAGGCCTGCACAGCCCTAACCTGTACAGTCCTGGGCCTGCACACCCCTGTCTCTGCACACTCCGGACTCTGCACACGCCTGGGGCTGCACACTCCTGGGCCTGTACACTCCTGGGCCTACACACTCCTGGGGGTGCTCACTGCTTGGCCTGCACACTCCTGGGCCTGCACATTCGAGGGCCTGTCCTCTCCAGGGCCTGCACACTCCTGGGACTGCAAAAACCTGGGCCTGCATGCTCTGGACCTGCGCACACCTGGGCCTACCTTCCCCTGGGCCCGCACAATCCCTCGTGTGCACACTACTTGGCCTGCACACTCCTGGGACTTCCCTCTAATGGGCCTGCCCCCAAGTCGCCCGGCCCTCTCCTGGACCTGCACACTCTTCGGCCTGCACACTGCTGGTCCTGCTCCCACTTGTGCCTGCACAATCCTGGGCCTACACACTCCAGGGCCTGCCCTCTACTGGGCCCGCATACTCCTGGGACAGCAGACACATGGGCCTACACAATCCTGCACCTACGCACACCTGGGACTGCATGAACCTTGGCTTGTACACTCCCAGGCCTTCTCCCACATATGCCCGTACACTCCTAGGCTTGTTCCCATCTGTGCCAGCACATTCCTGGGGCTGCACATGGCTTGGCCTGCACAGCCCTTGGCCTGTACAATCCTGGGCCTACACACTCCTGTCTCTGCACACGCCGGTGTCTGCACACACCTGGGTCTGCAACTCCTGGGCCTGCACACAACGGGTCCTGCCCTCTCCTGGGCCTGCACACACCTGGGACGGCACAGGCCTGGGCCTGCACTCTACTTGGCCTGCACACTGCTGGGCCTGCTCCCTCCTGTGACTGCATATTCCTAGGCAAGCACAGTCTTGGGCCTACACACATCTGGCCCTGCCCTATCCCAGGCCAGCCCACACCTCGGCCGACCCTCTCATGAACCTGCACACTCCTGGGCCTTCCCTCTCCTGGGCCTTCCCCCAATTCGGCCGGCCCTCTCCTGGACCTGTACACTCCTGGGCCTTCCCTGCATGGGCCTTCTCTGGCCTAGGCTTGCACACTGTTGGGCCCGCACACACCTGGATTGCACACTCATTGGCCTGCACACTCCAAGACATGCACAATGTTTAGCCTGAACACACCTGGGCCTGTATAATCCTGATTTTGCACACTCCTGGGCCTGAACACTGCTGGGCTGCACAGCCCAAGGCCTGTACAATCTTGGGCCTGCACATTCCTGTCTCTGCACACTGCGGAGTCTGCACATGCCTTGGCCTGCACACTCCTTGGCCTGTTCCGTATTGTGACTGCACACTACTGGGCCTGCACGCTCCTGGACCTGCGCACACCGGGGCCTGCACGAACCTGGGCCTGTACACTCCTGGGCCTGTACACTCCTGGGCCTTCCCTGGCCTATGCCTTCACTGGCCTAGGCTTGCACACTACTGGGCCTGCACACTGCTCGAACTGCACACTCATGGGCCTGCACACAACAGGACCTGCACAATCTTGGGTATTAACACACCTGGGCCTGTATACTCCTGATTCTGTACAATCCAGGGCCTGAACACTGCTGGGCCTCACAGCCCTGGGCATGCATACTCCTGGGCCTGAACACTCCAGGGTCTGTACCCTCCTGGGCCTGCCCTGGCCTGGGCCTGCACCCTCCTTGGCCTGCACACTCCTCTGTCTGCACACTCCTGGGCCTGCACACTCCTGGACCTGCACAATGTTGGGCCTAAACACACCTGGGCCTGTATACTCCTGGACCTGCACACTCCTGTGACTGATCCCTCCTGTGTCTGCACACTCCTGGGCCTGCACACTGCTGGGCCTGCCCTCTCCTGGGCTCGCACAATCCCTCGTGTGCACACTCAAGGGCCTGCACACTCCAGGGCCTGTACGCATCTATCCTTACACACTCCTTGCCTGCAAACTCCTGGGCCTCCTCCCTCCTGTACCTACACACTCCTGGGCCTGCACCACCCAGGGCCTGCAGACTCCTGGGACTGCACACACCTGGGCCTACACACTCCTGGATCTGCGCACACCTCAGCCTGCATGAACCTGGGCTTGTACACTCCTGGGCCTGTTACCACCTATGCCTGTGCACACCTAGGCTTGTTCCCATCTGTGCCGGCACACTCCTGGGGCTGCACACGGATTGGAATGCACAGCCCTGGGCCTGTACAATCCTGGGCCTGCACTCTCCTGTCTCTGCACACTCCTTGGCCTGCACACTCCTGAGCCTGCTCCCTCCTGTGTCGGCACACTCCTGGGCCTACTCCCACCTATGCCGACACACTTCTGCACCTGTCCCTCTTGTGCCGTCACAATCCTGGGACTGCACACTCCTGTCTCTGCACACTCCAGTGTCTGCACACTCCTGGCCCTGCACACTCCTGGGCCTGTACTCTCCCGCACCTGTTCCCTCCTTTACCTGCACACTGCTGTGCCAACACTCTCCCACGCCTGTACTCTCCTGGGCCTTCCCTGGCCTAGGCTTGCACCCTCCTTGGCTGCACACTCCTCTGTCTGCACACTCCTGGGCCTGCACAATCCTGGGCCTGCAAACTCTAGGGCCTGCACACACATCGGCCTGTACACTCCAGGGCCGGCACAATCCAGGGCCTGCCTTGGCCTGGGCCTGCACCCTCCTTGTACTGCACACTCCTCTGCACACTCTTGGGCCTGCATACTTCTTGCCCTGCACATTGCTGGGCCTGCCTTATACTGGGCCCGCACAATCCCTCGTGTGCACACACCTGGGTCTGCACACTCCTGGGCCTGCACACTCCACGGCCTGCCCTCTCCTGGGTCTGCACAATCCTGGAACTGCATACACCTGGGCCTGCACACTCCAGGACCTGCGCACACATGGACCTGCCCTGTCCTGGGCCCGCACAATCCCTTGTGTGCACACTCCTGGGCCTGCACTCTCCTAGGCCTGTACACTCCTGGGCATGCACACCCCTGTCCATGCACACTCCGGTGTCTGCAAACTCCAGGGCCTGCACACCCCTGGGCCTGCACACTCCTGGGCCTGCATATTCGATGGCCTGTCCTCTCCAGGGCCTGCACACTCCTGGGACTGCACATACCTGGGCCTGCACGCTCCTGGACCTGCGCAAACCTGGGCCTTCACAAACCTGGGACTGTACACTCTTGGGCCTGCTCCACTTGTGCTTGCACACACCTGGGACTGCAAACTCCTCGGCCTGCTTCCTCCTGTGCCTACACACTCCTGGGCCTGCCCTGGCCTGGGCCTTCACACTCCTGGAACTGCACCATCCTGGGCCTGCACACTCCTCTGCACAATCCTGGGACTGCACACTCCTGGGTCTGCATATCCCAGAGCCTGCATACACCAGGGCTGTACACTCCTGTGCCAGTACACTAGTGTGCCTGCTCCCTCCAGTGTCTGCACATTCCTGGGCCTGCACAGGCCTGGGTATGCACACCCTTTAGCCTGCACACTCCTGGGCCTGTTCCATATTGTGTCTGCACACTCCTGGGTCTGCACGCTCCTGGACCTGCGCACACCGGGGTCTGCACGAACCTGGGCCTGTACACCCCTGGGCCTGCCCACTCCTGTACCTGCTCACTCCTGTGACTGCATTCTCCTGGGCCTGCACACTCCTGGACCTGCACAATGTTGGGCCTAAACACACCTGGGCCTGTATACTCCTGGACCTGCACACTCCTGTGACTGATCCCTCCTGTGTCTGCACACTCCTGGGCCTGCACACTGCTGGGCCTGCCCTCTCCTGGGCTCGCACAATCCCTCGTGTGCACACTCAAGGGCCTGCACACTCCAGGGCCTGTACGCATCTATCCTTACACACTCCTTGCCTGCAAACTCCTGGGCCTCCTCCCTCCTGTACCTACACACTCCTGGGCCTGCACCACCCAGGGCCTGCAGACTCCTGGGACTGCACACACCAGGGCATGCACTCTCCTGGACCTGTGCACACCTGGGCCTGCACGAACATTGGCCTGTACACTCCTGGGCTTCCACACTCCTGTACCTGCTCCCTCCTGTGACTACATACTCCTCGGCCTACAAACTCCTGGTCCTGAACACTCCTGGGCCTGAACACTATTGGCACTGCACACTCTTGGGACAGCACACTTCTGGCCCTGCACACTCCTGCGCCTTCCAATTCCTGGGCCTGCCCCCAATTCGGCCGGCCCTATCCTGCACCTGCACACTCTGGGCCTGCACACTACTGGGACTGCTCCCACTTGTGCCTGCACACACCTGGGTCTGCACACTCCTCGGTCTGCTGCCTCCTGTGCCTGCACACTCCTGGGCATGCACACGCCTGGGCCTGCCCTCTGCTTGGTGGGCACGGTCCTGGGACTCCCCATTCCTGCGCCTGAACACCCTTGGACCTGCCCTTTCTTGGGCCTGCACACTCTGGGGCCTGACGTCCCCTGGTTCTGCACACTACAGGGACTGCACACTCCTGGGCCTGCACACTGCTGGGTCTGCACAGCCCTGGGCCTGCACACTCCTGTCTCTGCACACTCCGGTGTCTGCACACTTCTGGGCCTGAACACTCCTGGACCTGCCCTGGACTGGGCCTGCACCCTCCTTTGCCTGCACACTCCACGGCCTGCACACTCCTGGGTCTGCACACTACTGGGGCTGCTCCCACATGTGCCTGCACACTCCTGGGGGTGCACACTGCTTGGTCTGCACAGTCCTGGGCCTGCACATTCCAGGGATTGTCCTCTCCAGGGCCTGCACACTCCTGGGCCTGCACCCTCCTTGTCCTGCGCACTCCTCTGTCTGCACACTCCTGGGCCTGCACACTCCTGGGCCTGCAAAATGCTGGGCCTGCCCACGCCTGGGCCTGCAAATCCGGGGCCTGCACACACATGGGCCTGTACACACCTGGGCCTGCCCTGGTCTGGGCCTGCATATTCCTTTTCCTGCACACTCCTCTGTCTGCCCACTCCTGTGCCTGTACACTCCTGGACCTACACAATGTTGGGCCTGCACACAACTGGGCCTGTATACCCCTGGACCTGCACAATCCAGTGACTGATCCCTCCTGTGTCTGCACACTCCTGGGCCTGCACACACCGGGGCCTGCCCTCTCCTGGGCCTGCACACACCTGGGACTGCACAGGCCTGGGCCTGCACTCTACTTGGCCTGCACACTGTTGGGCCTTCTCCCTCCTGTGACTGCATATTCCTAGGCAAGCACAGTCTTGGGCCTACACACCCCTGGCCCTGCCCTATCCCAGGCCAGCCCACACCTCGGCCGACCCTCTCATGAACCTGCACACTCCTGGGGCTGCACACTCCAGGGCCTGCTCGCATCTGTCCCTACACACTCCTTGGCCTAAAAACTCCTGGGCCTGCTCCCTCCTGCACCTACATATCCCTGGGCCTGCACACTCCAGGGCCGGTGCTCTTCTGGGCCTGCACCCTCCTAGGACTACACTCACCTGGGCCTAAACACTCCTGGACCTGCCCACACCTGGGCCTGCATGAACCTGGGCTTGTACACTCCTGGGCCTGATCCCACCAATGCCTGTACACTCCTCGGCATGTTCCGATCTGTGCCGGCACAATCCTGGGGCTGCACACGGCTTGGCCTGCACAGCCCTGATCCTGTACAATCCTGGGCCTGCACACCCTTGTCTCTGCACAAGCTGGTGTCTGCACACTCCTGGGCCTGCACACTCCTCGGACTGCACAATCCATGGCCTGCCCTCTCCTGGGCCTGCACAATCCTGGGACAGCACACACCTGGGCCTGCACACTCCTGGACGTGCACAAACCTGGGCCTTCACGAATTGGGCCTGTACACTCCTGGGCCTGCAACTCCTGTACCTGCTCCCTCCTGTGACTACATACTCCTGGGTCTGAAATCTCCTAGTCCTGCACACTCCTGGGCTTGAACACTACTGGCCCTGCACACTCTTGGGCCTGCACACTTCTGGCCCTGCACACTCCTGGGCCTGCCTTCTCCTGGGCCCGCACAATCCCTCGTGTGCACACTCCTTGGCCTGCACACTCCTGGGCCTTCCCCCTAATGGGCCTGCCCCCAATTCGCCCGGCCCTCTCCTGGACCTGCACACTCTTGGGCCTGCATACTACTGGTCCTGCTCCCACTTGTGCCTGCACAATCATGGGCCTACACACTCCAGGGCCTGCCCTCTACTGGGCCCGCATACTCCTGGGACAGCAGACACCTGGGCCTACAGAATCCTGGACCTACGCACAGCTGGGCCTGCATCAACCTTGGCTTGTACGCTCCTGGGTCTTCTCCCACATATGCCTATTCACTCCTAGGCTTGTTCCCATCTGTGCCGGCACATTCCTGGGGCTCCAAATGGCTTGGCCTGCACAGCCCTTGGCCTGTACAATCCTGGGCCTACACACTCCTGTCTCTGCACACTGCGGTGTCTGCACACACCTGGGCCTGCAACTCCTGGGCCTGCACACACCGGGGCCTGCCCTCTCTGGGCCTGCACACACCTGGGACTGCACACGCCCGGGCATGTACACTCCTGGACCTGCACACAACTGGGCCTGTACACTCCTGGACCTGCCCTGGTCTGGGCCTGCACCCTCCTTGGGCTGCACACTCCTCTGTCTGCACACTCCTGGGCCTGAACACTTCTGGCCCTGCACACTGTTGGGCCTATCTTCTCCTGGGCCCGCACAATCCCTCGTGTGCACACTCCTTGGCCTGCACACTCCTGGGCCTTCCTCCTAAATGGCCTGCCCCCAATTCTGCCGGCCCTCTCCTGGACCTGAACACTCTTGGGCCTGCACACTACTGGTCCTGCTCCCACTTGTGCCTGCACAATCCTGGGCCTACACACTCCAGGGCCTGTACATTCCTGCACCTGTTCCCTCCTTTACCTGCACACTGCTGTGCCGACACTCTCCCAGGCCTGTACACTCCTGGGCCTGTCCTGGCCTGAGCCTGCACCCCCCTGGGCCTGCACACTCCTCTCTGTCTGCACACTACTGGGCCTTCCCTCTCTTGGGGCTGCCCCCAATTCGGCCGGCCCTCTCCTCGACCTGCACACTCCTGGCCTGCACACTCCAGGGCCTGCGCTCTCCTAGGCCTGCACACTCCTGGGTCTGCACCCACCTGGGCTTGCACACTCTTCTCTCTGCACACTCCTGGGCCTAAACAATCCTGGGCCTGCACACTCCTGGGCCTGCACAGCCCACAGCCTGCACACACCTGGGCCTGTACACTCCTGGGCCAGTACATTCTTCTGCCTGATCCCTCCCGTGTCTGCACACTCCTGGGTTGCACACACCTGGGCCTGCACACTCCTGGACCTGCGCAAACCTGGGCCTTCACGAATTGGGCCTGTGCACTCCTGGGCCTGCAACTCCTGTACCTGCTCCCTCCTGTGACTACATACTCCTGGGCCTGAAATCTCCTGGTCCTGCACACTCCTGGGTCTGAACACTACTGGCCCTGCATACTCTTGGGCCTGCCCACTTCTGGCCCTGCACACTCCTGGGCCTGACTTCTCCTGGGCCCACACAATCCCTCGTCTGCACACTCCTGGGCCTGCACACTCCTGCACCTTCCCTCTCCTTGTCCTGCCCCCATTCGGCCGGCCCTCTCCTACCCCTGCACACTCTTGGGCCTGCACACTACTGGGCCTGCTCCTACGTGTGCCTGCACACACCTGGGCCTGCACACCAGCCCTCTGTGGGGCCCTTCCTTTGCTGAGTCTGTGCATGAGCTCCCTGTGATGCCAGCCCACAGAGGTGACAGGTGCAGTAGGTGTTTGTGGTTCTAGAGACATGATGGCTCTCCTAGGAAGCCGGGTCCAGATGATCCCCACTGCGCCGATGGGGGATTGGGGAGACCCTGAGAAGCAGGTGGCTTGTCCAGGGTGACAGCACTGCTGGCGGGGGAGCCGGGTCTGAAGCCAGCTGGGTCATCAGAGCTGTGACCCTGGCTGCATCCAGGCCTCCCCAGGGCTATAGGAGGGGCCGAGTTGGTGTCACTGGGTGGACATGGCATGGGGTGGGAAGTGAGCCATCAACAGCCCAAAAAGGCCCTTGGGGAGCTTTGTGTAAGGAGGAAGCTTGGGGAAGGGGACCCCAGGAAGTGACCTCACTTCCCTGGCAACAGAGCCCAACAGAACTTGGGACCCAGGTCACCAGGCACCCGCTGTGTAGAGAAGGACACTTCTCAACTGACTTGGCTGGTGAACTCAGCTCAGCTCAGACATGTTTTGTTGCATCCCAAGATCCCGAGGTCGCGGCCCCCGGAAAGCCCGCAGCAACGGCCTTTGCCAACAGTGCCGACAGTGGGTCGGGTCTCACCCCAGGCGCCTCTGGCCTTTTGGCCAGAGGGACCGAAAGGTAACACAGGGAGGCCCAAGGCAGGCCCGCCCAGGCCGGGCCACCACTCAGACCCCACCCGGGTGGCCCCACAGCCCCTTCCTGACTGGTGGCGGTGGGGCAGTCATGTTGGGGGGGTCCTGCCTCAAGCAAGAGCAGGCTGAGGAAGGGTCAGAGGCCTGGGGGGCCGATCACGTCACCAACCTGGGTCCAAGCGGGCTGGCTGGGATGTGGAGAACCGGGGCAGGGCCCTGCTGCCCGAGGTGGCGCCCACGCCCTAGGGTGTGTCTCTTGCCTCCCGGGTGACTGAGATGACCAAGGTCCCAGTCTGATCAGGCAGCAGACGGTCGAGTGGGGCAGAAGCAGGAGTGGTCCTGGCCAGGCAGGGCTCTGAGACCTGCGGGCCGGGCCGGCTGCCGGTCACTGTCATTGCAGAGCCAGACACCGCAGGATCCGGGGAACCAGGACACTCATGCCAGCTCCCCAAGTGAGGGGCTGGTGTGCCACACTGTGGAAGGCCAGCACAGGCTCCGGAAGAGTCTGGGTATGAAGGGCTCCCCACCACCACAGCCTCCTGCCCAGACATCGCCCAGGTCTCTCCCCAGGATCTTGCCTGCAGCTCCTGAAGAGCCTGCTGCTCCTGCTCATCTAGCCGCTCCTGAAGAGCCTGCCGCTCCTGCTGATCTTGCCGCTCTTGAACAACCTGCAGCTCCTGAAGAGCCTGCCTCTCCTCCTGATCTAGCCGCTCCTGAAGAGCCCGCCGCTCCTGAAGAGCCCACGGCTCCTGAAGAGCCTGCCGCTCATGAAGAGCCCACCGATCCTGAAGAGCCTGACGCTCCTGCTGATCTAGCTGCTCCTGAAGAGCCCGCCATTCCTGCTGATCTAGCCGCTCCTGAGGAGCCTGCAGCTCCTGAAGAGCCTGCCATTCCTGAAGAGCCCGCCGCTCCTGAAGAGCCCGCCGCTCCAGAAGCGCCTGCCGTTCCTGCTGATCTAGCCGCTCCTGAAGAGCCCGCCATTCCTGCTCATCTAGCCGCTCCTGAGGAGCCTGCAGCTCCTGAAGAGCCTGCCATTCCTGAAGAGCCTGCAGCTACTGAAGAGCCTGCCGCTCCTGCTGATCTTGCTGCTCCTGAGAAGCCTGCAGTTCCTGCACCTGCACCTGGGCCGCTGGGCAGTGGAGAACCATTTCAGGCATCATCACCCCCTAGGGCTCTGCCCCCTCTGCACCCTCCTACACCTTCTCCAAAATCCCACCATAAATCCCCTCCCCTACCCGAAGTTGACTTCCCTACCCCTGAATTTGCTTTTGTTTTGTTTTTCTTTAGTTTAGTTTATTTGTTTTACATCATTTATGGCATCCTATATTTTTCCATTTTCCACTTCCTTTAATAAAATACAGATTTTTTTCCCTTTTAAATTGTGCATTTCAGGAACATTAAGTGCATTCCCATGCTGTCCGACCATCACTACCATGTAGTTTTATGCTCTTTACGCTATTTATGCCCGTGAAGTACATCCCACCACGGCCTCAAACCCCTCATCTGGACACTCCTGGGCATGCACACTCCTGGGCCTGCACACTCCGGTGTCTGCACACTCCTGGGCCTGAACACTCCTGGACCAGCCCTGGACTGGGCTTGCACCCTCCTGGGCCTGCACACTCCAAGGACTGCACACTCCTGGGTCTGCACACTACTGGGGCTGCTCCCACTTGTGCCTGCACACTCCTGGGCCTGCACACTCCTTGCCCTGCACACTCCTGGGGGTGCACACTGCTTGGTCTGCACACACCTGGGCCTGCACATTCCAGGGATTGTCCTCTCCAGGGTCTGCACATTCCTTGGCCTGCACCTTCCTTGTCCTGTGCACCCCTCTGTCTGCACACTCCTGGGCCTGCACACTCCTTGGCCTGCAAACTCCAGGGCCTGCACACACATGGGCCTGTACACTCCTGGGCCTGCCCTGGCCTGGGCCTGCGTATTCCTTTTCCTGCACACTCCACTGTCTGCACACTCCTGGGCCTGCCCTCACTTGGACCTACAAAATGTTGGGCCTGCACACACCTGGGCCTGTATACCCCTGGACCTGCACACACCTGTGACTGATCCCTCCTGTGTCTGCACACTCCAGGTCCTGCACACTCCTGGGACTTCCCTCTCCTGGGCCTGCCCCAAATTCGGCCGGCCCTCTCCTGAACCTGTACATCCTTGGGCCTTCACACTACTGGGCCTGTTCCCACTTGTGCCTGCACACACCTGGGCCTGCACACTCCTCGGCCTGTAGACTCCAGGATATGCACTCCCCTGTCTCTGCACACTCCGGTGTCTGCACACTCCTTGGCTTTCACACTCATTAGCCTACTACCACCTGTGCCTGCAAACTACTGGGCCTGCTCCCACCTATGCCTGCACACTTCTTCGCCTGTCCCTCCTGTGCCATCACAATCCTAGGACTGCACACTCGTGTCTCTGCACACACCAGTGTCTGCACACTCCTGGGCCTGCACACTCCTGGGCCTGTACACTCCTCTGTCTGCTCACTCCTGGGCCTGCCCTCTCCTGGGTCCGCACAAATCCTCGTGTGCACATTCCAGAGCCTGCAAACTCCTGGGCCTTCCCTCTCCTGGGCCTGCCCCCTATTCGGCCGGCCCTCTCCAGGACCTGCACATTCTTGGGCCTTCACACTACTGGGCCTGCTCCCACTTGTGCCTGCACACACCTGGCACTGCACACTCCTCGGCCTGCTCCCTCCTGTGCCTGCACACTCCTGGGCATGCACACTCCTGGGCCTGCACACTCCTGGATCTGTACACTCCTGGGCCTTCCCTGCATGGGCCTTCTGTGGCCTACGCTTGCACACTGTTGGGCCCGCACACACCTGGATTGCACACTCATAGGCCTGCACACTCCAAGACATGCACAATGTTTAGCCTGAACACACCTGGGCCTGTATAATCCTGATTTTGCACACTCCTGGGCCTGAACACTGCTGGGCTGCACAGCCCAAGGCCTGTACAATCTTGGGCCTGCACAATCCTGTCTCTGCACACTGCGGAGTCTGCACACGCATTCGCCTGCACACTCCTGGGCCTGTACACTCCAGGACCTACACCCTCCTTGGCCTGCACACACCTTTGTCTGCACACTCCTGGGCCTGCAATCTTCAGGACCTGCACACTCCTGGGACAGCAGACACCTGGGCCTTCATACTCCTGGACCTGCGAACACTCGGGCCTGCATGAACCTGGGCTTGTACACTCCTGGGCCTGCAAACTTCAGGACCTGCACACTCCTGGGACAGCAGACACCTGGGCCTTCACACTCCTGGACCTGCGCACACTTGGACCTGCATAAACCTGGGCTTGTACACTCCTGGGCCTGCTCCCATCTATGCCTGCACACTCCTAGCCCTGTTCCCACCTGTGCCGGCACACTCCTGGGCCTGCACACTCCTGTCTCTGCACACTCCAGTGTCTGCACACTCCTGGTCCTGCACACTCCTGGGCCTGTACACTCCTCTCTCTGCTCACTCCTGGGCCTGCCCTCTCCTGGGTCCGCACAAATCCTCGTGTGCACATTCCAGAGCCTGCAAACTCCTGGGCCTTCCCTCTCCTGGGCCTGCCCCCTATTCGGCCGGCCCTCTCCAGGACCTGCACATTCTTGGGCCTTCACACTACTGGGCCTGCTCCCACTTGTGCCTGCACACACCTGGCACTGCACACTCCTCGGCCTGCTCCCTCCTGTGCCTGCACACTCCTGGGCATGCACACTCCTGGGCCTGCACACTCCTGGATCTGTACACTCCTAGGCCTTCCCTGCATGGGCCTTCTCTGGCCTAGGCTTGCACACTGTTGGGCCCGCACACACCTGGATTGCACACTCATAGGCCTGCACACTCCAAGACATGCACAATGTTTAGCCTGAACACACCTGGGCCTCTATAATCCTGATTTTGCACACTCCTGGGCCTGAACACTGCTGGGCTGCACAGCCCAAGGCCTGTACAATCTTGGGCCTGCACAATCCTGTCTCTGCACACTGCGGAGTCTGCACACGCCTTGGCCTGCACACTCCTGGGCCTGTACACTCCAGGACCTACACCCTCCTTGGCCTGCACACACCTTTGTCTGCACACTCCTGGGCCTGCAATCTTCAGGACCTGCACACTCCTGGGACAGCAGACACCTGGGCCTTCATACTCCTGGACCTGCGAACACTCGGGCCTGCATGAACCTGGGCTTGTACACTCCTGGGCCTGCAAACTTCAGGACCTGCACACTCCTGGGACAGCAGACACCTGGGCCTTCATACTCCTGGACCTGCGCACACTTGGACCTGCATAAACCTGGGCTTGTACACTCCTGGGCCTGCTCCCATCTATGCCTGCACACTCCTAGCCCTGTTCCCACCTGTGCTGGCACACTCCTGGGCCTGCACACTCCTGTCTCTGCACACTCCAGTGTCTGCACACTCCTGGTCCTGCACACTCCTGGGCCTGTACACTCCTCTGTCTGCTCACTCCTGGGCCTGCCCTCTCCTGGGTCCGCACAAATCCTCGTGTGCACATTCCAGAGCCTGCAAACTCCTGGGCCTTCCCTCTCCTGGGCCTGCCCCCTATTCGGCCGGCCCTCTCCAGGACCTGCACATTCTTGGGCCTTCACACTACTGGGCCTGCTCCCACTTGTGCCTGCACACACCTGGCACTGCACACTCCTCGGCCTGCTCCCTCCTGTGCCTGCACACTCCTGGGCATGCACACTCCTGGGCCTGCACACTCCTGGATCTGCACACTCCTGGGCCTTCCCTGCATGGGCCTTCTCTGGTCTAGGCTTGCACACTGTTGGGCCCGCACACACCTGGATTGCACACTCATAGGCCTGCACACTCCAAGACATGCACAATGTTTAGCCTGAACACACCTGGACCTGTATAATCCTGATTTTGCACACTCCTGGGCCTGAACACTGCTGGGCTGCACAGCCCAAGGCCTGTACAATCTTGGGCCTGCACAATCCTGTCTCTGCACACTGCGGAGTCTGCACACGCCTTGGCCTGCACACCCCTGGGCCTGTACACTCCAGGACCTACACCCTCCTTGGCCTGCACACACCTTTGTCTGCACACTCCTGGGCCTGCAATCTTCAGGACCTGCACACTCCTGGGACAGCAGACACCTGGGCCTTCATACTCCTGGACCTGCGAACACTCGGGCCTGCATGAACCTGGGCTTGTACACTCCTGGGCCTGCAAACTTCAGGACCTGCACACTCCTGGGACAGCAGACACCTAGGCTTTCATACTCCTGGACCTGTGCACACTTGGACCTGCATAAACCTGGGCTTGTACACTCCTGGGCCTGCTCCCATCTATGCCTGCACACTCCTAGCCCTGTTCCCACCTGTGCCGGCACACTCCTGGGCCTGCACACTCCTGTCTCTGCACACTCCCCTGTCTGCACACTCCTGGTCCTGCACACTCCTGGGCCTGTACACTCCTCTGTCTGCTCACTCCTGGGCCTGCCCTCTCCTGGGTCCGCACAAATCCTCGTGTGCACATTCCAGAGCCTGCAAACTCCTGGGCCTTCCCTCTCCTGGGCCTGCCCCCTATTCGGCCGGCCCTCTCCAGGACCTGCACATTCTTGGGCCTTCACACTACTGGGCCTGCTCCCACTTGTGCCTGCACACACCTGGCACTGCACACTCCTCGGCCTGCTCCCTCCTGTGCCTGCACACTCCTGGGCATGCACACTCCTGGGCCTGCACACTCCTGGATCTGTACACTCCTGGGCCTTCCCTGCATGGGCCTTCTCTGGCCTACGCTTGCACACTGTTGGGCCCGCACACACCTGGATTGCACACTCATAGGCCTGCACACTCCAAGACATGCACAATGTTTAGCCTGAACACACCTGGGCCTGTATAATCCTGATTTTGCACACTCCTGGGCCTGAACACTGCTGGGCGGCACAGCCCAAGGCCTGTACAATCTTGGGCCTGCACAATCCTGTCTCTGCACACTGCGGAGTCTGCACACGCCTTGGCCTGCACACTCCTGGGCCTGTAAACTCCAGGACCTACACCCTCCTTGGCCTGCACACACCTTTGTCTGCACACTCCTGGGCCTGCAATCTTCAGGACCTGCACACTCCTGGGACAGCAGACACCTGGGCCTTCATACTCCTGGACCTGCGAACACTCGGGCCTGCATGAACCTGGGCTTGTACACTCCTGGGCCTGCAAACTTCAGGACCTGCACACTCCTGGGACAGCAGACACCTGGGCCTTCATACTCCTGGACCTGCGAACACTCGGGCCTGCATGAACCTGGGCTTGTACACTCCTGGGCCTGCAAACTTCAGGACCTGCACACTCCTGGGACAGCAGACACCTGGGCCTTCATACTCCTGGACCTGCGCACACTTGGACCTGCATAAACCTGGGCTTGTACACTCCTGGGCCTGCTCCCATCTATGCCTGCACACTCCTAGCCCTGTTCCCACCTGTGCCGGCACACTCCTGGGCCTGCACACTCCTGTCTCTGCACACTCCAGTGTCTGCACACTCCTGGTCCTGCACACTCCTGGGCCTGTACACTCCTCTGTCTGCTCACTCCTGGGCCTGCCCTCTCCTGGGTCCGCACAAATCCTCGTGTGCACATTCCAGAGCCTGCAAACTCCTGGGCCTTCCCTCTCCTGGGCCTGCCCCCTATTCGGCCGGCCCTCTCCAGGACCTGCACATTCTTGGGCCTTCACACTACTGGGCCTGCTCCCACTTGTGCCTGCACACACCTGGCACTGCACACTCCTCGGCCTGCTCCCTCCTGTGCCTGCACACTCCTGGGCATGCACACTCCTGGGCCTGCACACTCCTGGATCTGTACACTCCTGGGCCTTCCCTGCATGGGCCTTCTCTGGCCTAGGCTTGCACACTGTTCGGCCCGCACACACCTGGATTGCACACTCATAGGCCTGCACACTCCAAGACATGCACAATGTTTAGCCTGAACACACCTGGGCCTGTATAATCCTGATTTTGCACACTCCTGGGCCTGAACACTGCTGGGCTGCACAGCCCAAGGCCTGTACACTCTTGGGCCTGCACAATCCTGTCTCTTCACACTACGGAGTCTGCACACACCTTGGCCTGCACACTCCTGGGCCTGTACACTCCAGGACCTACACCCTCCTTGGCCTGCACACACCATTGTCTGCACACTCCTGGGCCTGCAATCTTCAGGACCTGCACACTCCTGGGACAGCAGACACCTGGGCCTTCATACTCCTGGACCTGCGAACACTCGCGCCTGCATGAACCTGGGCTTGTACACTCCTGGGCCTGCAAACTTCAGGACCTGCACACTCCTGGGACAGCAGACACCTGGGCCTTCACACTCCTGGACCTGCGCACACTTGGACCTGCATAAACCTGGGCTTGTACACTCCTGGGCCTGCTCCCATCTATGCCTGCACACTCCTAGCCCTGTTCCCACCTGTGCCGGCACACTCCTGGGCCTGCACACTCCTGTCTCTGCACACTGCGGAGTCTGCACACGCCTTGGCCTGCACACTCCAGGACCTACACCCTCCTTGGCCTGCACACACCTTTGTCTGCACACTCCTGGGCCTGCAATCTTCAGGACCTGCACACTCCTGGGACAGCAGACACCTGGGCCTTCACACTCCTGGACCTGCGCACACTTGGACCTGCATAAACCTGGGCTTGTACACTCCTGGGCCTGCTCCCATCTATGCCTGCACACTCCTAGCCCTGTTCCCACATGTGCCGGCACACTCCTGGGCCTGCACACTCCTGTCTCTGCACACTCCAGTGTCTACACACTCCTGGTCCTGCACACTCCTGGGCCTGTACACTCCTCTGTCTGCTCACTCCTGGGCCTGCCCTCTCCTGGGTCCGCACAAATCCTCGTGTGCACATTCCAGAGCCTGCAAACTCCTGGGCCTTCCCTCTCCTGGGCCTGCCCCCTATTCGGCCGGCCCTCTCCAGGACCTGCACATTCTTGGGCCTTCACACTACTGGGCCTGCTCCCACTTGTGCCTGCACACACCTGGCACTGCACACTCCTCGGCCTGCTCCCTCCTGTGCCTGCACACTCCTGGGCATGCACACTCCTGGGCCTGCACACTCCTGGATCTGTACACTCCTGGGCCTTCCCTGCATGGGCCTTCTCTGGCCTAGGCTTGCACACTGTTCGGCCCGCACACACCTGGATTGCACACTCATAGGCCTGCACACTCCAAGACATGCACAATGTTTAGCCTGAACACACCTGGGCCTGTATAATCCTGATTTTGCACACTCCTGGGCCTGAACATTGCTGGGCTGCACAGCCCAAGGCCTGTACAATCTTGGGCCTGCACAATCCTGTCTCTGCACACTGCGGAGTCTGCACACACCTTGGCCTGCACACTCCTGGGCCTGTACACTCCAGGACCTACACCCTCCTTGGCCTGCACACACCTTTGTCTGCACACTCATGGGCCTGCAATCTTCAGGACCTGCACACTCCTGGGACAGCAGACACCTGGGCCTTCATACTCCTGGACCTGCAAACACTCGGGCCTGCATGAACCTGGGCTTGTACACTCCTGGGCCTGCAAACTTCAGGACCTGCACACTCCTGGGACAGCAGACACCTGGGCCTTCATACTCCTGGACCTGCGCACACTTGGACCTGCATAAACCTGGGCTTGTACACTCCTGGGCCTGCTCCCATCTATGCCTGCACACTCCTAGCCCTGTTCCCACCTGTGCTGGCACACTCCTGGGCCTGCACACTCCTGTCTCTGCACACTCCAGTGTCTGCACACTCCTGGTCCTGCACACTCCTGGGCCTGTACACTCCTCTGTCTGCTCACTCCTGGGCCTGCCCTCTCCTGGGTCCGCACAAATCCTCGTGTGCACATTCCAGAGCCTGCAAACTCCTGGGACTTCCCTCTCCTGGGCCTGCCCCCTATTCGGCCGGCCCTCTCCAGGACCTGCACATTCTTGGGCCTTCACACTACTGGGCCTGCTCCCACTTGTGCCTGCACACACCTGGCACTGCACACTCCTCGGCCTGCTCCCTCCTGTGCCTGCACACTCCTGGGCATGCACACTCCTGGGCCTGCACACTCCTGGATCTGTACACTCCTGGGCCTTCCCTGGATGGGCCTTCTCTAGCCTAGGCTTGCACACTGTTGGGCCCGCACACACCTGGATTGCACACTCATAGGCCTGCACACTCCAAGACATGCACAATGTTTAGCCTGAACACACCTGGGCCTGTATAATCCTGATTTTGCACACTCCTGGGCCTGAACACTGCTGGGCTGCACAGCCCAAGGCCTGTACAATCTTGGGCCTGCACAATCCTGTCTCTGCACACTGCAGAGTCTGCACACGCCTTCACCTGCACACTCCTGGGCCTGTACACTCCAGGACCTACACCCTCCTTGGCCTGCACACACCTTTGTCTGCACACTCCTGGGCCTGCAATCTTCAGGACCTGCACACTCCTGGGACAGCAGACACCTGGGCCTTCATACTCCTGGACCTGCGAACACTCGGGCCTGCATGAACCTGGGCTTGTACACTCCTGGGCCTGCAAACTTCAGGACCTGCACACTCCTGGGACAGCAGACACCTGGGCCTTCATACTCCTGGACCTGCGAACACTCGGGCCTGCATGAACCTGGGCTTGTACACTCCTGGGCCTGCAAACTTCAGGACCTGCACACTCCTGGGACAGCAGACACCTGGGCCTTCATACTCCTGGACCTGCGCACACTTGGACCTGCATAAACCTGGGCTTGTACACTCCTGGGCCTGCTCCCATCTATGCCTGCACACTCCTAGCCCTGTTCCCACCTGTGCCGGCACACTCCTGGGCCTGCACACTCCTGTCTCTGCACACTCCAGTGTCTGCACACTCCTGGTCCTGCACACTCCTGGGCCTGTACACTCCTCTCTCTGCTCACTCCTGGGACTGCCCTCTCCTGGGTCTGCACAAATCCTCGTGTGCACATTCCAGAGCCTGCAAACTCCTGGGCCTTCCCTCTCCTGGGCCTGCCCCCTATTTGGCCGGCCCTCTCCAGGACCTGCACATTCTTGGGCCTTCACACTACTGGGCCTGCTCCCACTTGTGCCTGCACACACCTGGCACTGCACACTCCTCGGCCTGCTCCCTCCTGTGCCTGCACACTCCTGGGCATGCACACTCCTGGGCCTGCACACTCCTGGATCTGTACACTCCTGGGCCTTCCCTGCATGGGCCTTCTCTGGCCTAGGCTTGCACACTGTTGGGCCCGCACACACCTGGATTGCACACTCATAGGCCTGCACACTCCAAGACATGCACAGTGTTTAGCCTGAACACACCTGGGCCTGTATAATCCTGATTTTGCACACTCCTGGGCCTGAACACTGCTGGGCTGCACAGCCCAAGGCCTGTACAATCTTGGGCCTGCACAATCCTGTCTCTGCACACTGCGGAGTCTGCACACACCTTGGCCTGCACACTCCTGGGCCTGTACACTCCAGGACCTACACCCTCCTTGGCCTGCACACACCTTTGTCTGCACACTCCTGGGCCTGCAATCTTCAGGACCTGCACACTCCTGGGACAGCAGACACCTGGGCCTTCATACTCCTGGACCTGCGAACACTCGGGCCTGCATGAACCTGGGCTTGTACACTCCTGGGCCTGCAAACTTCAGGACCTGCACACTCCTGGGACAGCAGACACCTGGGCCTTCATACTCCTGGACCTGCGCACACTTGGACCTGCATAAACCTGGGCTTGTACACTCCTGGGCCTGCTCCCATCTATGCCTGCACACTCCTAGCCCTGTTCCCACCTGTGCCGGCACACTCCTGGGCCTGCACACTCCTGTCTCTGCACACTCCAGTGTCTGCACACTCCTGGTCCTGCACACTCCTGGGCCTGTACACTCCTCTCTCTGCTCACTCCTGGGCCTGCCCTCTCCTGGGTCCGCACAAATCCTCGTGTGCACATTCCAGAGCCTGCAAACTCCTGGGCCTTCCCTCTCCTGGGCCTGCCCCCTATTCGGCCGGCCCTCTCCAGGACCTGCACATTCTTGGGCCTTCACACTACTGGGCCTGCTCCCACTTGTGCCTGCACACACCTGGCACTGCACACTCCTCGGCCTGCTCCCTCCTGTGCCTGCACACTCCTGGGCATGCACACTCCTGGGCCTGCACACTCCTGGATCTGTACACTCCTGGGCCTTCCCTGCATGGGCCTTCTCTGGCCTAGGCTTGCACACTGTTGGGCCCGCACACACCTGGATTGCACACTCATAGGCCTGCACACTCCAAGACATGCACAATGTTTAGCCTGAACACACCTGGGCCTGTATAATCCTGATTTTGCACACTCCTGGGCCTGAACACTGCTGGGCTGCACAGCCCAAGGCCTGTACAATCTTGGGCCTGCACAATCCTGTCTCTGCACACTGCGGAGTCTGCACACACCTTGGCCTGCACACTCCTGGGCCTGTACACTCCAGGACCTACACCCTCCTTGGCCTGCACACACCTTTGTCTGCACACTCCTGGGCCTGCAATCTTCAGGACCTGCACACTCCTGGGACAGCAGACACCTGGGCCTTCATACTCCTGGACCTGCGAACACTCGGGCCTGCATGAACCTGGGCTTGTACACTCCTGGGCCTGCAAACTTCAGGACCTGCACACTCCTGGGACAGCAGACACCTGGGCCTTCACACTCCTGGACCTGCGCACACTTGGACCTGCATAAACCTGGGCTTGTACACTCCTGGGCCTGCTCCCATCTATGCCTGCACACTCCTAGCCCTGTTCCCACCTGTGCCGGCACACTCCTGGGCCTGCACACTCCTGTCTCTGCACACTGCGGAGTCTGCACACGCCTTGGCCTGCACACTCCAGGACCTACACCCTCCTTGGCCTGCACACACCTTTGTCTGCACACTCCTGGGCCTGCAATCTTCAGGACCTGCACACTCCTGGGACAGCAGACACCTGGGCCTTCACACTCCTGGACCTGCGCACACTTGGACCTGCATAAACCTCGGCTTGTACACTCCTGGGCCTGCTCCCATCTATGCCTGCACACTCCTAGCCCTGTTCCCACCTGTGCCGGCACACTCCTGGGCCTGCACACTCCTGTCTCTGCACACTCCAGTGTCTGCACACTCCTGGTCCTGCACACTCCTGGGCCTGTACACTCCTCTGTCTGCTCACTCCTGGGCCTGCCCTCTCCTGGGTCCGCACAAATCCTCGTGTGCACATTCCAGAGCCTGCAAACTCCTGGGCCTTCCCTCTCCTGGGCCTGCCCCCTATTCGGCCGGCCCTCTCCAGGACCTGCACATTCTTGGGCCTTCACACTACTGGGCCTGCTCCCACTTGTGCCTGCACACACCTGGCACTGCACACTCCTCGGCCTGCTCCCTCCTGTGCCTGCACACTCCTGGGCATGCACACTCCTGGGCCTGCACACTCCTGGATCTGTACACTCCTGGGCCTTCCCTGCATGGGCCTTCTCTGGCCTAGGCTTGCACACTGTTGGGCCCGCACACACCTGGATTGCACACTCATAGGCCTGCACACTCCAAGACATGCACAATGTTTAGCCTGAACACACCAGGGCCTGTATAATCCTGATTTTGCACACTCCTGGGTCTGAACACTGCTGGGCGGCACAGCCCAAGGCCTGTACAATCTTGGGCCTGCACAATCCTGTCTCTGCACACTGCGGAGTCTGCACACGCCTTGGCCTGCACACTCCTGGGCCTGTAAACTCCAGGACCTACACCCTCCTTGGCCTGCACACACCTTTGTCTGCACACTCCTGGGCCTGCAATCTTCAGGACCTGCACACTCCTGGGACAGCAGACACCTGGGCCTTCATACTCCTGGACCTGCGAACACTCGGGCCTGCATGAACCTGGGCTTGTACACTCCTGGGCCTGCAAACTTCAGGACCTGCACACTCCTGGGACAGCAGACACCTGGGCCTTCACACTCCTGGACCTGCGCACACTTGGACCTGCATAAACCTGGGCTTGTACACTCCTGGGCCTGCTCCCATCTATGCCTGCACACTCCTAGCCCTGTTCCCACCTGTGCCGGCACACTCCTGGGCCTGCACACTCCTGTCTCTGCACACTCCAGTGTCTGCACACTCCTGGTCCTGCACACTCCTGGGCCTGTACACTCCTCTGTCTGCTCACTCCTGGGCCTGCCCTCTCCTGGGTCCGCACAAATCCTCGTGTGCACATTCCACAGCCTGCAAACTCCTGGGCCTTCCCTCTCCTGGGCCTGCCCCCTATTCGGCCGGCCCTCTCCAGGACCTGCACATTCTTGGGCCTTCACACTACTGGGCCTGCTCCCACTTGTGCCTGCACACACCTGGCACTGCACACTCCTCGGCCTGCTCCCTCCTGTGCCTGCACACTCCTGGGCATGCACACTCCTGGGCCTGCACACTCCTGGATCTGTACACTCCTGGGCCTTCCCTGCATGGGCCTTCTCTGGCCTAGGCTTGCACACTGTTCGGCCCGCACACACCTGGATTGCACACTCATAGGCCTGCACACTCCAAGACATGCACAATGTTTAGCCTGAACACACCTGGGCCTGTATAATCCTGATTTTGCACACTCCTGGGCCTGAACATTGCTGGGCTGCACAGCCCAAGGCCTGTACAATCTTGGGCCTGCACAATCCTGTCTCTGCACACTGCGGAGTCTGCACACACCTTGGCCTGCACACTCCTGGGCCTGTACACTCCAGGACCTACACCCTCCTTGGCCTGCACACACCTTTGTCTGCACACTCATGGGCCTGCAATCTTCAGGACCTGCACACTCCTGGGACAGCAGACACCTGGGCCTTCATACTCCTGGACCTGCAAACACTCGGGCCTGCATGAACCTGGGCTTGTACACTCCTGGGCCTGCAAACTTCAGGACCTGCACACTCCTGGGACAGCAGACACCTGGGCCTTCATACTCCTGGACCTGCGCACACTTGGACCTGCACAAACCTGGGCTTGTACACTCCTGGGCCTGCTCCCATCTATGCCTGCACACTCCTAGCCCTGTTCCCACCTGTGCTGGCACACTCCTGGGCCTGCACACTCCTGTCTCTGCACACTCCAGTGTCTGCACACTCCTGGTCCTGCACACTCCTGGGCCTGTACACTCCTCTGTCTGCTCACTCCTGGGCCTGCCCTCTCCTGGGTCCGCACAAATCCTCGTGTGCACATTCCAGAGCCTGCAAACTCCTGGGACTTCCCTCTCCTGGGCCTGCCCCCTATTCGGCCGGCCCTCTCCAGGACCTGCACATTCTTGGGCCTTCACACTACTGGGCCTGCTCCCACTTGTGCCTGCACACACCTGGCACTGCACACTCCTCGGCCTGCTCCCTCCTGTGCCTGCACACTCCTGGGCATGCACACTCCTGGGCCTGCACACTCCTGGATCTGTACACTCCTGGGCCTTCCCTGGATGGGCCTTCTCTAGCCTAGGCTTGCACACTGTTGGGCCCGCACACACCTGGATTGCACACTCATAGGCCTGCACACTCCAAGATATGCACAATGTTTAGCCTGAACACACCTGGGCCTGTATAATCCTGATTTTGCACACTCCTGGGCCTGAACACTGCTGGGCTGCACAGCCCAAGGCCTGTACAATCTTGGGCCTGCACAATCCTGTCTCTGCACACTGCGGAGTCTGCACACGCCTTCGCCTGCACACTCCTGGGCCTGTACACTCCAGGACCTACACCCTCCTTGGCCTGCACACACCTTTGTCTGCACACTCCTGGGCCTGCAATCTTCAGGACCTGCACACTCCTGGGACAGCAGACACCTGGGCCTTCATACTCCTGGACCTGCGAACACTCGGGCCTGCATGAACCTGGGCTTGTACACTCCTGGGCCTGCAAACTTCAGGACCTGCACACTCCTGGGACAGCAGACACCTGGGCCTTCATACTCCCGAACCTGCGCACACTTGGACCTGCATAAACCTGGGCTTGTACACTCCTGGGCCTGCTCCCATCTATGCCTGCACACTCCTAGCCCTGTTCCCACCTGTGCCGGCACACTCCTGGGCCTGCACACTCCTGTCTCTGCACACTCCAGTGTCTGCACACTCCTGGTCCTGCACACTCCTGGGCCTGTACACTCCTCTGTCTGCTCACTCCTGGGCCTGCCCTCTCCTGGGTCCGCACAAATCCTCGTGTGCACATTCCACAGCCTGCAAACTCCTGGGCCTTCCCTCTCCTGGGCCTGCCCCCTATTCGGCCGGCCCTCTCCAGGACCTGCACATTCTTGGGCCTTCACACTACTGGGCCTGCTCCCACTTGTGCCTGCACACACCTGGCACTGCACACTCCTCGGCCTGCTCCCTCCTGTGCCTGCACACTCCTGGGCATGCACACTCCTGGGCCTGCACACTCCTGGATCTGTACACTCCTGGGCCTTCCCTGCATGGGCCTTCTCTGGCCTAGGCTTGCACACTGTTCGGCCCGCACACACCTGGATTGCACACTCATAGGCCTGCACACTCCAAGACATGCACAATGTTTAGCCTGAACACACCTGGGCCTGTATAATCCTGATTTTGCACACTCCTGGGCCTGAACATTGCTGGGCTGCACAGCCCAAGGCCTGTACAATCTTGGGCCTGCACAATCCTGTCTCTGCACACTGCGGAGTCTGCACACACCTTGGCCTGCACACTCCTGGGCCTGTACACTCCAGGACCTACACCCTCCTTGGCCTGCACACACCTTTGTCTGCACACTCATGGGCCTGCAATCTTCAGGACCTGCACACTCCTGGGACAGCAGACACCTGGGCCTTCATACTCCTGGACCTGCAAACACTCGGGCCTGCATGAACCTGGGCTTGTACACTCCTGGGCCTGCAAACTTCAGGACCTGCACACTCCTGGGACAGCAGACACCTGGGCCTTCATACTCCTGGACCTGCGCACACTTGGACCTTCACAAACCTGGGCTTGTACACTCCTGGGCCTGCTCCCATCTATGCCTGCACACTCCTAGCCCTGTTCCCACCTGTGCTGGCACACTCCTGGGCCTGCACACTCCTGTCTCTGCACACTCCAGTGTCTGCACACTCCTGGTCCTGCACACTCCTGGGCCTGTACACTCCTCTGTCTGCTCACTCCTGGGCCTGCCCTCTCCTGGGTCCGCACAAATCCTCGTGTGCACATTCCAGAGCCTGCAAACTCCTGGGACTTCCCTCTCCTGGGCCTGCCCCCTATTCGGCCGGCCCTCTCCAGGACCTGCACATTCTTGGGCCTTCACACTACTGGGCCTGCTCCCACTTGTGCCTGCACACACCTGGCACTGCACACTCCTCGGCCTGCTCCCTCCTGTGCCTGCACACTCCTGGGCATGCACACTCCTGGGCCTGCACACTCCTGGATCTGTACACTCCTGGGCCTTCCCTGCATGGGCCTTCTCTAGCCTAGGCTTGCACACTGTTGGGCCCGCACACACCTGGATTGCACACTCATAGGCCTGCACACTCCAAGACATGCACAATGTTTAGCCTGAACACACCTGGGCCTGTATAATCCTGATTTTGCACACTCCTGGGCCTGAACACTGCTGGGCTGCACAGCCCAAGGCCTGTACAATCTTGGGCCTGCACAATCCTGTCTCTGCACACTGCGGAGTCTGCACACGCCTTCGCCTGCACACTCCTGGGCCTGTACACTCCAGGACCTACACCCTCCTTGGCCTGCACACACCTTTGTCTGCACACTCCTGGGCCTGCAATCTTCAGGACCTGCACACTCCTGGGACAGCAGACACCTGGGCCTTCATACTCCTGGACCTGCGAACACTCGGGCCTGCATGAACCTGGGCTTGTACACTCCTGGGCCTGCAAACTTCAGGACCTGCACACTCCTGGGACAGCAGACACCTGGGCCTTCATACTCCTGGACCTGCGAACACTCGGGCCTGCATGAACCTGGGCTTGTACACTCCTGGGCCTGCAAACTTCAGGACCTGCACACTCCTGGGACAGCAGACACCTGGGCCTTCATACTCCCGAACCTGCGCACACTTGGACCTGCATAAACCTGGGCTTGTACACTCCTGGGCCTGCTCCCATCTATGCCTGCACACTCCTAGCCCTGTTCCCACCTGTGCCGGCACACTCCTGGGCCTGCACACTCCTGTCTCTGCACACTCCAGTGTCTGCACACTCCTGGTCCTGCACACTCCTGGGCCTGTACACTCCTCTCTCTGCTCACTCCTGGGCCTGCCCTCTCCTGGGTCTGCACAAATCCTCGTGTGCACATTCCAGAGCCTGCAAACTCCTGGGCCTTCCCTCTCCTGGGCCTGCCCCCTATTTGGCCGGCCCTCTCCAGGACCTGCACATTCTTGGGCCTTCACACTACTGGGCCTGCTCCCACTTGTGCCTGCACACACCTGGCACTGCACACTCCTCGGCCTGCTCCCTCCTGTGCCTGCACACTCCTGGGCATGCACACTCCTGGGCCTGCACACTCCTGGATCTGTACACTCCTGGGCCTTCCCTGCATGGGCCTTCTCTGGCCTAGGCTTGCACACTGTTGGGCCCGCACACACCTGGATTGCACACTCATAGGCCTGCACACTCCAAGACATGCACAGTGTTTAGCCTGAACACACCTGGGCCTGTATAATCCTGATTTTGCACACTCCTGGGCCTGAACACTGCTGGGCTGCACAGCCCAAGGCCTGTACAATCTTGGGCCTGCACAATCCTGTCTCTGCACACTGCGGAGTCTGCACACACCTTGGCCTGCACACTCCTGGGCCTGTACACTCCAGGACCTACACCCTCCTTGGCCTGCACACACCTTTGTCTGCACACTCCTGGGCCTGCAATCTTCAGGACCTGCACACTCCTGGGACAGCAGACACCTGGGCCTTCATACTCCTGGACCTGCGAACACTCGGGCCTGCATGAACCTGGGCTTGTACACTCCTGGGCCTGCAAACTTCAGGACCTGCACACTCCTGGGACAGCAGACACCTGGGCCTTCATACTCCTGGATCTGCGCACACTTGGACCTGCATAAACCTGGGCTTGTACACTCCTGGGCCTGCTCCCATCTATGCCTGCACACTCCTAGCCCTGTTCCCACCTGTGCCGGCACACTCCTGGGCCTGCACACTCCTGTCTCTGCACACTCCAGTGTCTGCACACTCCTGGTCCTGCACACTCCTGGGCCTGTACACTCCTCTGTCTGCTCACTCCTGGGCCTGCCCTCTCCTGGGTCCGCACAAATCCTCGTGTGCACATTCCAGAGCCTGCAAACTCCTGGGCCTTCCCTCTCCTGGGCCTGCCCCCTATTCGGCCGGCCCTCTCCAGGACCTGCACATTCTTGGGCCTTCACACTACTGGGCCTGCTCCCACTTGTGCCTGCACACACCTGGCACTGCACACTCCTCGGCCTGCTCACTCCTGTGCCTGCACACTCCTGGGCATGCACACTCCTGGGCCTGCACACTCCTGGATCTGTACACTCCTGGGCCTTCCCTGCATGGGCCTTCTCTGGCCTAGGCTTGCACACTGTTGGGCCCGCACACACCTGGATTGCACACTCATAGGCCTGCACACTCCAAGACATGCACAATGTTTAGCCTGAACACACCTGGGCCTGTATAATCCTGATTTTGCACACTCCTGGGCCTGAACACTGCTGGGCTGCACAGCCCAAGGCCTGTACAATCTTGGGCCTGCACAATCCTGTCTCTGCACACTGCGGAGTCTGCACACACCTTGGCCTGCACACTCCTGGGCCTGTACACTCCAGGACCTACACCCTCCTTGGCCTGCACACACCTTTGTCTGCACACTCCTGGGCCTGCAATCTTCAGGACCTGCACACTCCTGGGACAGCAGACACCTGGGCCTTCATACTCCTGGACCTGCGAACACTCGGGCCTGCATGAACCTGGGCTTGTACACTCCTGGGCCTGCAAACTTCAGGACCTGCACACTCCTGGGACAGCAGACATCTGGGCCTTCACACTCCTGGACCTGCGCACACTTGGACCTGCATAAACCTGGGCTTGTACACTCCTGGGCCTGCTCCCATCTATGCCTGCACACTCCTAGCCCTGTTCCCACCTGTGCCGGCACACTCCTGGGCCTGCACACTCCTGTCTCTGCACACTGCGGAGTCTGCACACGCCTTGGCCTGCACACTCCAGGACCTACACCCTCCTTGGCCTGCACACACCTTTGTCTGCACACTCCTGGGCCTGCAATCTTCAGGACCTGCACACTCCTGGGACAGCAGACACCTGGGCCTTCATACTCCTGGACCTGCGAACACTCGGGCCTGCATGAACCTGGGCTTGTACACTCCTGGGCCTGCAAACTTCAGGACCTGCACACTCCTGGGACAGCAGACACCTGGGCCTTCATACTCCTGGACCTGCGCACACTTGGACCTGCATAAACCTGGGCTTGTACACTCCTGGGCCTGCTCCCATCTATGCCTGCACACTCCTAGCCCTGTTCCCACCTGTGCCGGCACACTCCTGGGCCTGCACACTCCTGTCTCTGCACACTCCAGTGTCTGCACACTCCTGGTCCTGCACACTCCTGGGCCTGTACACTCCTCTGTCTGCTCACTCCTGGGCCTGCCCTCTCCTGGGTCCGCACAAATCCTCGTGTGCACATTCCAGAGCCTGCAAACTCCTGGGCCTTCCCTCTCCTGTGCCTGCCCCCTATTCGGCCGGCCCTCTCCAGGACCTGCACATTCTTGGGCCTTCACACTACTGGGCCTGCTCCCACTTGTGCCTGCACACACCTGGCACTGCACACTCCTCGGCCTGCTCCCTCCTGTGCCTGCACACTCCTGGGCATGCACACTCCTGGGCCTGCACACTCCTGGATCTGTACACTCCTGGGCCTTCCCTGCATGGGCCTTCTCTGGCCTACGCTTGCACACTGTTGGGCCCGCACACACCTGGATTGCACACTCATAGGCCTGCACACTCCAAGACATGCACAATGTTTAGCCTGAACACACCTGGGCCTGTATAATCCTGATTTTGCACACTCCTGGGCCTGAACACTGCTGGGCGGCACAGCCCAAGGCCTGTACAATCTTGGGCCTGCACAATCCTGTCTCTGCACACTGCGGAGTCTGCACACGCCTTGGCCTGCACACTCCTGGGCCTGTAAACTCCAGGACCTACACCCTCCTTGGCCTGCACACACCTTTGTCTGCACACTCCTGGGCCTGCAATCTTCAGGACCTGCACACTCCTGGGACAGCAGACACCTGGGCCTTCATACTCCTGGACCTGCGAACACTCGGGCCTGCATGAACCTGGGCTTGTACACTCCTGGGCCTGCAAACTTCAGGACCTGCACACTCCTGGGACAGCAGACACCTGGGCCTTCATACTCCTGGACCTGCGAACACTCGGGCCTGCATGAACCTGGGCTTGTACACTCCTGGGCCTGCAAACTTCAGGACCTGCACACTCCTGGGACAGCAGACACCTGGGCCTTCATACTCCTGGACCTGCGCACACTTGGACCTGCATAAACCTGGGCTTGTACACTCCTGGGCCTGCTCCCATCTATGCCTGCACACTCCTAGCCCTGTTCCCACCTGTGCCGGCACACTCCTGGGCCTGCACACTCCTGTCTCTGCACACTCCAGTGTCTGCACACTCCTGGTCCTGCACACTCCTGGGCCTGTACACTCCTCTGTCTGCTCACTCCTGGGCCTGCCCTCTCCTGGGTCCGCACAAATCCTCGTGTGCACATTCCAGAGCCTGCAAACTCCTGGGCCTTCCCTCTCCTGGGCCTGCCCCCTATTCGGCCGGCCCTCTCCAGGACCTGCACATTCTTGGGCCTTCACACTACTGGGCCTGCTCCCACTTGTGCCTGCACACACCTGGCACTGCACACTCCTCGGCCTGCTCCCTCCTGTGCCTGCACACTCCTGGGCATGCACACTCCTGGGCCTGCACACTCCTGGATCTGTACACTCCTGGGCCTTCCCTGCATGGGCCTTCTCTGGCCTAGGCTTGCACACTGTTGGGCCCGCACACACCTGGATTGCACACTCATAGGCCTGCACACTCCAAGACATGCACAATGTTTAGCCTGAACACACCTGGGCCTGTATAATCCTGATTTTGCACACTCCTGGGCCTGAACACTGCTGGGCTGCACAGCCCAAGGCCTGTACAATCTTGGGCCTGCACAATCCTGTCTCTGCACACTGCGGAGTCTGCACACACCTTGGCCTGCACACTCCTGGGCCTGTACACTCCAGGACCTACACCCTCCTTGGCCTGCACACACCATTGTCTGCACACTCCTGGGCCTGCAATCTTCAGGACCTGCACACTCCTGGGACAGCAGACACCTGGGCCTTCATACTCCTGGACCTGCGAACACTCGGGCCTGCATGAACCTGGGCTTGTACACTCCTGGGCCTGCAAACTTCAGGACCTGCACACTCCTGGGACAGCAGACACCTGGGCCTTCACACTCCTGGACCTGCGCACACTTGGACCTGCATAAACCTGGGCTTGTACACTCCTGGGCCTGCTCCCATCTATGCCTGCACACTCCTAGCCCTGTTCCCACCTGTGCCGGCACACTCCTGGGCCTGCACACTCCTGTCTCTGCACACTGCGGAGTCTGCACACGCCTTGGCCTGCACACTCCAGGACCTACACCCTCCTTGGCCTGCACACACCTTTGTCTGCACACTCCTGGGCCTGCAATCTTCAGGACCTGCACACTCCTGGGACAGCAGACACCTGGGCCTTCACACTCCTGGACCTGCGCACACTTGGACCTGCATAAACCTGGGCTTGTACACTCCTGGGCCTGCTCCCATCTATGCCTGCACACTCCTAGCCCTGTTCCCACCTGTGCCGGCACACTCCTGGGCCTGCACACTCCTGTCTCTGCACACTCCAGTGTCTGCACACTCCTGGTCCTGCACACTCCTGGGCCTGTACACTCCTCTGTCTGCTCACTCCTGGGCCTGCCCTCTCCTGGGTCCGCACAAATCCTCGTGTGCACATTCCAGAGCCTGCAAACTCCTGGGCCTTCCCTCTCCTGGGCCTGCCCCCTATTCGGCCGGCCCTCTCCAGGACCTGCACATTCTTGGGCCTTCACACTACTGGGCCTGCTCCCACTTGTGCCTGCACACACCTGGCACTGCACACTCCTCGGCCTGCTCCCTCCTGTGCCTGCACACTCCTGGGCCTGCACACTCCTGTCTCTGCACACTGCGGAGTCTGCACACGCCTTCGCCTGCACACTCCTGGGCCTGTACACTCCAGGACCTACACCCTCCTTGGCCTGCACACACCTTTGTCTGCACACTCCTGGGCCTGCAATCTTCAGGACCTGCACACTCCTGGGACAGCAGACACCTGGGCCTTCATACTCCTGGACCTGCGCACACTTGGACCTGCATAAACCTGGGCTTGTACACTCCTGGGCCTGCTCCCATCTATGCCTGCACACTCCTAGCCCTGTTCCCACCTGTGCCGGCACACTCCTGGGCCTGCACACTCCTGTCTCTGCACACTCCAGTGTCTGCACACTCCTGGTCCTGCACACTCCTGGGCCTGTACACTCCTCTGTCTGCTCACTCCTGGGCCTGCCCTCTCCTGGGTCCGCACAAATCCTCGTGTGCACATTCCAGAGCCTGCAAACTCCTGGGCCTTCCCTCTCCTGTGCCTGCCCCCTATTCGGCCGGCCCTCTCCAGGACCTGCACATTCTTGGGCCTTCACACTACTGGGCCTGCTCCCACTTGTGCCTGCACACACCTGGCACTGCACACTCCTCGGCCTGCTCCCTCCTGTGCCTGCACACTCCTGGGCATGCACACTCCTGGGCCTGCACACTCCTGGATCTGTACACTCCTGGGCCTTCCCTGCATGGGCCTTCTCTGGCCTACGCTTGCACACTGTTGGGCCCGCACACACCTGGATTGCACACTCATAGGCCTGCACACTCCAAGACATGCACAATGTTTAGCCTGAACACACCTGGGCCTGTATAATCCTGATTTTGCACACTCCTGGGCCTGAACACTGCTGGGCGGCACAGCCCAAGGCCTGTACAATCTTGGGCCTGCACAATCCTGTCTCTGCACACTGCGGAGTCTGCACACGCCTTGGCCTGCACACTCCTGGGCCTGTAAACTCCAGGACCTACACCCTCCTTGGCCTGCACACACCTTTGTCTGCACACTCCTGGGCCTGCAATCTTCAGGACCTGCACACTCCTGGGACAGCAGACACCTGGGCCTTCATACTCCTGGACCTGCGAACACTCGGGCCTGCATGAACCTGGGCTTGTACACTCCTGGGCCTGCAAACTTCAGGACCTGCACACTCCTGGGACAGCAGACACCTGGGCCTTCATACTCCTGGACCTGCGAACACTCGGGCCTGCATGAACCTGGGCTTGTACACTCCTGGGCCTGCAAACTTCAGGACCTGCACACTCCTGGGACAGCAGACACCTGGGCCTTCATACTCCTGGACCTGCGCACACTTGGACCTGCATAAACCTGGGCTTGTACACTCCTGGGCCTGCTCCCATCTATGCCTGCACACTCCTAGCCCTGTTCCCACCTGTGCCGGCACACTCCTGGGCCTGCACACTCCTGTCTCTGCACACTCCAGTGTCTGCACACTCCTGGTCCTGCACACTCCTGGGCCTGTACACTCCTCTGTCTGCTCACTCCTGGGCCTGCCCTCTCCTGGGTCCGCACAAATCCTCGTGTGCACATTCCAGAGCCTGCAAACTCCTGGGCCTTCCCTCTCCTGGGCCTGCCCCCTATTCGGCCGGCCCTCTCCAGGACCTGCACATTCTTGGGCCTTCACACTACTGGGCCTGCTCCCACTTGTGCCTGCACACACCTGGCACTGCACACTCCTCGGCCTGCTCCCTCCTGTGCCTGCACACTCCTGGGCATGCACACTCCTGGGCCTGCACACTCCTGGATCTGTACACTCCTGGGCCTTCCCTGCATGGGCCTTCTCTGGCCTAGGCTTGCACACTGTTGGGCCCGCACACACCTGGATTGCACACTCATAGGCCTGCACACTCCAAGACATGCACAATGTTTAGCCTGAACACACCTGGGCCTGTATAATCCTGATTTTGCACACTCCTGGGCCTGAACACTGCTGGGCTGCACAGCCCAAGGCCTGTACAATCTTGGGCCTGCACAATCCTGTCTCTGCACACTGCGGAGTCTGCACACACCTTGGCCTGCACACTCCTGGGCCTGTACACTCCAGGACCTACACCCTCCTTGGCCTGCACACACCATTGTCTGCACACTCCTGGGCCTGCAATCTTCAGGACCTGCACACTCCTGGGACAGCAGACACCTGGGCCTTCATACTCCTGGACCTGCGAACACTCGGGCCTGCATGAACCTGGGCTTGTACACTCCTGGGCCTGCAAACTTCAGGACCTGCACACTCCTGGGACAGCAGACACCTGGGCCTTCACACTCCTGGACCTGCGCACACTTGGACCTGCATAAACCTGGGCTTGTACACTCCTGGGCCTGCTCCCATCTATGCCTGCACACTCCTAGCCCTGTTCCCACCTGTGCCGGCACACTCCTGGGCCTGCACACTCCTGTCTCTGCACACTGCGGAGTCTGCACACGCCTTGGCCTGCACACTCCAGGACCTACACCCTCCTTGGCCTGCACACACCTTTGTCTGCACACTCCTGGGCCTGCAATCTTCAGGACCTGCACACTCCTGGGACAGCAGACACCTGGGCCTTCACACTCCTGGACCTGCGCACACTTGGACCTGCATAAACCTGGGCTTGTACACTCCTGGGCCTGCTCCCATCTATGCCTGCACACTCCTAGCCCTGTTCCCACCTGTGCCGGCACACTCCTGGGCCTGCACACTCCTGTCTCTGCACACTCCAGTGTCTGCACACTCCTGGTCCTGCACACTCCTGGGCCTGTACACTCCTCTGTCTGCTCACTCCTGGGCCTGCCCTCTCCTGGGTCCGCACAAATCCTCGTGTGCACATTCCAGAGCCTGCAAACTCCTGGGCCTTCCCTCTCCTGGGCCTGCCCCCTATTCGGCCGGCCCTCTCCAGGACCTGCACATTCTTGGGCCTTCACACTACTGGGCCTGCTCCCACTTGTGCCTGCACACACCTGGCACTGCACACTCCTCGGCCTGCTCCCTCCTGTGCCTGCACACTCCTGGGCCTGCACACTCCTGTCTCTGCACACTGCGGAGTCTGCACACGCCTTCGCCTGCACACTCCTGGGCCTGTACACTCCAGGACCTACACCCTCCTTGGCCTGCACACACCTTTGTCTGCACACTCCTGGGCCTGCAATCTTCAGGACCTGCACACTCCTGGGACAGCAGACACCTGGGCCTTCATACTCCTGGACCTGCGAACACTCGGGCCTGCATGAACCTGGGCTTGTACACTCCTGGGCCTGCAAACTTCAGGACCTGCACACTCCTGGGACAGCAGACACCTGGGCCTTCATACTCCTGGACCTGCGAACACTCGGGCCTGCATGAACCTGGGCTTGTACACTCCTGGGCCTGCAAACGTCAGGACCTGCACACTCCTGGGACAGCAGACACCTGGGCCTTCATACTCCCGAACCTGCGCACACTTGGACCTGCATAAACCTGGGCTTGTACACTCCTGGGCCTGCTCCCATCTATGCCTGCACACTCCTAGCCCTGTTCCCACCTGTGCCGGCACACTCCTGGGCCTGCACACTCCTGTCTCTGCACACTCCAGTGTCTGCACACTCCTGGTCCTGCACACTCCTGGGCCTGTACACTCCTCTCTCTGCTCACTCCTGGGCCTGCCCTCTCCTGGGTCCGCACAAATCCTCGTGTGCACATTCCAGAGCCTGCAAACTCCTGGGCCTTCCCTCTCCTGGGCCTGCCCCCTATTCGGCCGGCCCTCTCCAGGACCTGCACATTCTTGGGCCTTCACACTACTGGGCCTGCTCCCACTTGTGCCTGCACACACCTGGCACTGCACACTCCTCGGCCTGCTCCCTCCTGTGCCTGCACACTCCTGGGCATGCACACTCCTGGGCCTGCACACTCCTGGATCTGTACACTCCTGGGCCTTCCCTGCATGGGCCTTCTCTGGCCTAGGCTTGCACACTGTTGGGCCCGCACACACCTGGATTGCACACTCATAGGCCTGCACACTCCAAGACATGCACAATGTTTAGCCTGAACACACCTGGGCCTGTATAATCCTGATTTTGCACACTCCTGGGCCTGAACACTGCTGGGCTGCACAGCCCAAGGCCTGTACAATCTTGGGCCTGCACAATCCTGTCTCTGCACACTGCGGAGTCTGCACACACCTTGGCCTGCACACTCCTGGGCCTGTACACTCCAGGACCTACACCCTCCTTGGCCTGCACACACCTTTGTCTGCACACTCCTGGGCCTGCAATCTTCAGGACCTGCACACTCCTGGGACAGCAGACACCTGGGCCTTCATACTCCTGGACCTGCGAACACTCGGGCCTGCATGAACCTGGGCTTGTACACTCCTGGGCCTGCAAACTTCAGGACCTGCACACTCCTGGGACAGCAGACACCTGGGCCTTCACACTCCTGGACCTGCGCACACTTGGACCTGCATAAACCTGGGCTTGTACACTCCTGGGCCTGCTCCCATCTATGCCTGCACACTCCTAGCCCTGTTCCCACCTGTGCCGGCACACTCCTGGGCCTGCACACTCCTGTCTCTGCACACTGCGGAGTCTGCACACGCCTTGGCCTGCACACTCCAGGACCTACACCCTCCTTGGCCTGCACACACCTTTGTCTGCACACTCCTGGGCCTGCAATCTTCAGGACCTGCACACTCCTGGGACAGCAGACACCTGGGCCTTCACACTCCTGGACCTGCGCACACTTGGACCTGCATAAACCTCGGCTTGTACACTCCTGGGCCTGCTCCCATCTATGCCTGCACACTCCTAGCCCTGTTCCCACCTGTGCCGGCACACTCCTGGGCCTGCACACTCCTGTCTCTGCACACTCCAGTGTCTGCACACTCCTGGTCCTGCACACTCCTGGGCCTGTACACTCCTCTGTCTGCTCACTCCTGGGCCTGCCCTCTCCTGGGTCCGCACAAATCCTCGTGTGCACATTCCAGAGCCTGCAAACTCCTGGGCCTTCCCTCTCCTGGGCCTGCCCCCTATTCGGCCGGCCCTCTCCAGGACCTGCACATTCTTGGGCCTTCACACTACTGGGCCTGCTCCCACTTGTGCCTGCACACACCTGGCACTGCACACTCCTCGGCCTGCTCCCTCCTGTGCCTGCACACTCCTGGGCATGCACACTCCTGGGCCTGCACACTCCTGGATCTGTACACTCCTGGGCCTTCCCTGCATGGGCCTTCTCTGGCCTACGCTTGCACACTGTTGGGCCCGCACACACCTGGATTGCACACTCATAGGCCTGCACACTCCAAGACATGCACAATGTTTAGCCTGAACACACCTGGGCCTGTATAATCCTGATTTTGCACACTCCTGGGCCTGAACACTGCTGGGCGGCACAGCCCAAGGCCTGTACAATCTTGGGCCTGCACAATCCTGTCTCTGCACACTGCGGAGTCTGCACACGCCTTGGCCTGCACACTCCTGGGCCTGTAAACTCCAGGACCTACACCCTCCTTGGCCTGCACACACCTTTGTCTGCACACTCCTGGGCCTGCAATCTTCAGGACCTGCACACTCCTGGGACAGCAGACACCTGGGCCTTCATACTCCTGGACCTGCGAACACTCGGGCCTGCATGAACCTGGGCTTGTACACTCCTGGGCCTGCAAACTTCAGGACCTGCACACTCCTGGGACAGCAGACACCTGGGCCTTCACACTCCTGGACCGGCACACACTTGGACCTGCATAACCCTGGGCTTGTACACTCCTGGGCCTGCTCCCATCTATGCCTGCACACTCCTAGCCCTGTTCCCACCTGTGCCGGCACACTCCTGGGCCTGCACACTCCTGTCTCTGCACACTCCAGTGTCTGCACACTCCTGGTCCTGCACACTCCTGGGCCTGTACACTCCTCTCTCTGCTCACTCCTGGGCCTGCCCTCTCCTGGGTCCGCACAAATCCTCGTGTGCACATTCCACAGCCTGCAAACTCCTGGGCCTTCCCTCTCCTGGGCCTGCCCCCTATTCGGCCGGCCCTCTCCAGGACCTGCACATTCTTGGGCCTTCACACTACTGGGCCTGCTCCCACTTGTGCCTGCACACACCTGGCACTGCACACTCCTCGGCCTGCTCCCTCCTGTGCCTGCACACTCCTGGGCATGCACACTCCTGGGCCTGCACACTCCTGGATCTGTACACTCCTGGGCCTTCCCTGCATGGGCCTTCTCTGGCCTACGCTTGCACACTGTTGGGCCCGCACACACCTGGATTGCACACTCATAGGCCTGCACACTCCAAGACATGCACAATGTTTAGCCTGAACACACCTGGGCCTGTATAATCCTGATTTTGCACACTCCTGGGCCTGAACACTGCTGGGCTGCACAGCCCAAGGCCTGTACAATCTTGGGCCTGCACAATCCTGTCTCTGCACACTGCGGAGTCTGCACACGCCTTGGCCTGCACACTCCTGGGCCTGTACACTCCAGGACCTACACCCTCCTTGGCCTGCACACACCTTTGTCTGCACACTCCTGGGCCTGCAATCTTCAGGACCTGCACACTCCTGGGACAGCAGACACCTGGGCCTTCATACTCCTGGACCTGCGAACACTCGGGCCTGCATGAACCTGGGCTTGTACACTCCTGGGCCTGCAAACTTCAGGACCTGCACACTCCTGGGACAGCAGACACCTGGGCCTTCATACTCCTGGACCTGCGCACACTTGGACCTGCATAAACCTGGGCTTGTACACTCCTGGGCCTGCTCCCATCTATGCCTGCACACTCCTAGCCCTGTTCCCACCTGTGCCGGCACACTCCTGGGCCTGCACACTCCTGTCTCTGCACACTCCAGTGTCTGCACACTCCTGGTCCTGCACACTCCTGGGCCTGTACACTCCTCTGTCTGCTCACTCCTGGGCCTGCCCTCTCCTGGGTCCGCACAAATCCTCGTGTGCACATTCCAGAGCCTGCAAACTCCTGGGCCTTCCCTCTCCTGGGCCTGCCCCCTATTCGGCCGGCCCTCTCCAGGACCTGCACATTCTTGGGCCTTCACACTACTGGGCCTGCTCCCACTTGTGCCTGCACACACCTGGCACTGCACACTCCTCGGCCTGCTCCCTCCTGTGCCTGCACACTCCTGGGCATGCACACTCCTGGGCCTGCACACTCCTGGATCTGTACACTCCTGGGCCTTCCCTGCATGGGCCTTCTCTGGCCTAGGCTTGCACACTGTTCGGCCCGCACACACCTGGATTGCACACTCATAGGCCTGCACACTCCAAGACATGCACAATGTTTAGCCTGAACACACCTGGGCCTGTATAATCCTGATTTTGCACACTCCTGGGCCTGAACACTGCTGGGCTGCACAGCCCAAGGCCTGTACAATCTTGGGCCTGCACAATCCTGTCTCTGCACACTGCGGAGTCTGCACACACCTTGGCCTGCACACTCCTGGGCCTGTACACTCCAGGACCTACACCCTCCTTGGCCTGCACACACCATTGTCTGCACACTCCTGGGCCTGCAATCTTCAGGACCTGCACACTCCTGGGACAGCAGACACCTGGGCCTTCATACTCCTGGACCTGCGAACACTCGGGCCTGCATGAACCTGGGCTTGTACTCTCCTGGGCCTGCAAACTTCAGGACCTGCACACTCCTGGGACAGCAGACACCTGGGCCTTCACACTCCTGGACCTGCGCACACTTGGACCTGCATAAACCTGGGCTTGTACACTCCTGGGCCTGCTCCCATCTATGCCTGCACACTCCTAGCCCTGTTCCCACCTGTGCCGGCACACTCCTGGGCCTGCACACTCCTGTCTCTGCACACTGCGGAGTCTGCACACGCCTTGGCCTGCACACTCCAGGACCTACACCCTCCTTGGCCTGCACACACCTTTGTCTGCACACTCCTGGGCCTGCAATCTTCAGGACCTGCACACTCCTGGGACAGCAGACACCTGGGCCTTCACACTCCTGGACCTGCGCACACTTGGACCTGCATAAACCTGGGCTTGTACACTCCTGGGCCTGCTCCCATCTATGCCTGCACACTCCTAGCCCTGTTCCCACCTGTGCCGGCACACTCCTGGGCCTGCACACTCCTGTCTCTGCACACTCCAGTGTCTGCACACTCCTGGTCCTGCACACTCCTGGGCCTGTACACTCCTCTGTCTGCTCACTCCTGGGCCTGCCCTCTCCTGGGTCCGCAGAAATCCTCGTGTGCACATTCCAGAGCCTGCAAACTCCTGGGCCTTCCCTCTCCTGGGCCTGCCCCCTATTCGGCCGGCCCTCTCCAGGACCTGCACATTCTTGGGCCTTCACACTACTGGGCCTGCTCCCACTTGTGCCTGCACACACCTGGCACTGCACACTCCTCGGCCTGCTCCCTCCTGTGCCTGCACACTCCTGGGCATGCACACTCCTGGGCCTGCACACTCCTGGATCTGTACACTCCTGGGCCTTCCCTGCATGGGCCTTCTCTGGCCTAGGCTTGCACACTGTTGGGCCCGCACACACCTGGATTGCACACTCATAGGCCTGCACACTCCAAGACATGCACAATGTTTAGCCTGAACACACCTGGGCCTGTATAATCCTGATTTTGCACACTCCTGGGCCTGAACATTGCTGGGCTGCACAGCCCAAGGCCTGTACAATCTTGGGCCTGCACAATCCTGTCTCTGCACACTGCGGAGTCTGCACACACCTTGGCCTGCACACTCCTGGGCCTGTACACTCCAGGACCTACACCCTCCTTGGCCTGCACACACCTTTGTCTGCACACTCCTGGGCCTGCAATCTTCAGGACCTGCACACTCCTGGGACAGCAGACACCTGGGCCTTCATACTCCTGGACCTGCGAACACTCGGGCCTGCATGAACCTGGGCTTGTACACTCCTGGGCCTGCAAACTTCAGGACCTGCACACTCCTGGGACAGCAGACACCTGGGCCTTCACACTCCTGGACCGGCACACACTTGGACCTGCATAACCCTGGGCTTGTACACTCCTGGGCCTGCTCCCATCTATGCCTGCACACTCCTAGCCCTGTTCCCACCTGTGCCGGCACACTCCTGGGCCTGCACACTCCTGTCTCTGCACACTCCAGTGTCTGCACACTCCTGGTCCTGCACACTCCTGGGCCTGTACACTCCTCTCTCTGCTCACTCCTGGGCCTGCCCTCTCCTGGGTCCGCACAAATCCTCGTGTGCACATTCCACAGCCTGCAAACTCCTGGGCCTTCCCTCTCCTGGGCCTGCCCCCTATTCGGCCGGCCCTCTCCAGGACCTGCACATTCTTGGGCCTTCACACTACTGGGCCTGCTCCCACTTGTGCCTGCACACACCTGGCACTGCACACTCCTCGGCCTGCTCCCTCCTGTGCCTGCACACTCCTGGGCATGCACACTCCTGGGCCTGCACACTCCTGGATCTGTACACTCCTGGGCCTTCCCTGCATGGGCCTTCTCTGGCCTACGCTTGCACACTGTTGTGCCCGCACACACCTGGATTGCACACTCATAGGCCTGCACACTCCAAGACATGCACAATGTTTAGCCTGAACACACCTGGGCCTGTATAATCCTGATTTTGCACACTCCTGGGCCTGAACACTGCTGGGCTGCACAGCCCAAGGCCTGTACAATCTTGGGCCTGCACAATCCTGTCTCTGCACACTGCGGAGTCTGCACACGCCTTGGCCTGCACACTCCTGGGCCTGTACACTCCAGGACCTACACCCTCCTTGGCCTGCACACACCTTTGTCTGCACACTCCTGGGCCTGCAATCTTCAGGACCTGCACACTCCTGGGACAGCAGACACCTGGGCCTTCATACTCCTGGACCTGCGAACACTCGGGCCTGCATGAACCTGGGCTTGTACACTCCTGGGCCTGCAAACTTCAGGACCTGCACACTCCTGGGACAGCAGACACCTGGGCCTTCATACTCCTGGACCTGCGCACACTTGGACCTGCATAAACCTGGGCTTGTACACTCCTGGGCCTGCTCCCATCTATGCCTGCACACTCCAAGCCCTGTTCCCACCTGTGCCGGCACACTCCTGGGCCTGCACACTCCTGTCTCTGCACACTCCAGTGTCTGCACACTCCTGGTCCTGCACACTCCTGGGCCTGTACACTCCTCTGTCTGCTCACTCCTGGGCCTGCCCTCTCCTGGGTCCGCACAAATCCTCGTGTGCACATTCCAGAGCCTGCAAACTCCTGGGCCTTCCCACTCCTGGGCCTTCCCTCTCCTGGGCCTGCCCCCTATTCAGCTGGCCCTCTCCAGGACCTGCACATTCTTGGGCCTTCACACTACTGGGCCTGCTCCCACTTGTGCCTGCACACACCTGGCACTGCACACTCCTCGGCCTGCTCCCTCCTGTGCCTGCACACTCCTGGGCATGCACACTCCTGGGCCTGCACACTCCTGGATCTGTACACTCCTGGGCCTTCCCTGCATGGGCCTTCTCTGGCCTAGGCTTGCACACTGTTGGGCCCGCACACACCTCGATTGCACACTCATAGGCCTGCACACTCCAAGACATGCACAATGTTTAGCCTGAACACACCTGGGCCTGTATAATCCTGATTTTGCACACTCCTGGGCCTGAACACTGCTGGGCTGCACAGCCCAAGGCCTGTACAATCTTGGGCCTGCACAATCCTGTCTCTGCACACTGCGGAGTCTGCACACACCTTGGCCTGCACACTCCTGGGCCTGTAAACTCCAGGACCTACACCCTCCTTGGCCTGCACACACCTTTGTCTGCACACTCCTGGGCCTGCAATCTTCAGGACCTGCACACTCCTGGGACAGCAGACACCTGGGCCATCATACTCCTGGACCTGCGAACACTCGGGCCTGCATGAACCTGGGCTTGTACACTCCTGGGCCTGCAAACTTCAGGACCTGCACACTCCTGGGACAGCAGACACCTGGGCCTTCACACTCCTGGACCTGCGCACACTTGGACCTGCATAAACCTGGGCTTGTACACTCCTGGGCCTGCTCCCATCTATGCCTGCACACTCCTAGCCCTGTTCCCACCTGTGCCGGCACACTCCTGGGCCTGCACACTCCTGTCTCTGCACACTGCGGAGTCTGCACACGCCTTGGCCTGCACACTCCAGGACCTACACCCTCCTTGGCCTGCACACACCTTTGTCTGCACACTCCTGGGCCTGCAATCTTCAGGACCTGCACACTCCTGGGACAGCAGACACCTGGGCCTTCATACTCCTGGACCTGCGCACACTCGGGCCTGCATGAACCTGGGCTTGTACACTCCTGGGCCTGCAAACTTCAGGACCTGCACACTCCTGGGACAGCAGACACCTGGGCCTTCATACTCCTGGACCTGCGCACACTTGGACCTGCATAAACCTGGGCTTGTACACTCCTGGGCCTGCTCCCATCTATGCCTGCACACTCCTAGCCCTGTTCCCACCTGTGCCGGCACACTCCTGTCTCTGCACACTGCGGAGTCTGCACACGCCTTGGCCTGCACACTCCTGGGCCTGTACACTCCTCTGTCTGCTCACTCCTGGGCCTGCCCTCTCCTGGGTCCGCACAAATCCTCGTGTGCACATTCCAGAGCCTGCAAACTCCTGGGACTTCCCTCTCCTGGGCCTGCCCCCTATTCGGCCGGCCCTCTCCAGGACCTGCACATTCTTGGGCCTTCACACTACTGGGCCTGCTCCCACTTGTGCCTGCACACACCTGGCACTGCACACTCCTCGGCCTGCTCCCTCCTGTGCCTGCACACTCCTGGGCATGCACACTCCTGGGCCTGCACACTCCTGGATCTGTACACTCCTGGGCCTTCCCTGCATGGGCCTTCTCTGGCCTAGGCTTGCACACTGTTGGGCCCGCACACACCTGGATTGCACACTCATAGGCCTGCACACTCCAAGACATGCACAATGTTTAGCCTGAACACACCTGGGCCTGTATAATCCTGATTTTGCACACTCCTGGGCCTGAACACTGCTGGGCTGCACAGCCCAAGGCCTGTACAATCTTGGGCCTGCACAATCCTGTCTCTGCACACTGCGGAGTCTGCACACGCCTTGGCCTGCACACTCCTGGGCCTGTACACTCCAGGACCTACACCCTCCTTGGCCTGCACACACCTTTGTCTGCACACTCCTGGGCCTGCAATCTTCAGGACCTGCACACTCCTGGGACAGCAGACACCTGGGCCTTCATACTCCTGGACCTGTGAACACTCGGGCCTGCATGAACCTGGGCTTGTACACTCCTGGGCCTGCAAACTTCAGGACCTGCACACTTCTGGGACAGCAGACACCTGGGCCTTCACACTCCTGGACCTGCGCACACTTGGACCTGCATAAACCTGGGCTTGTACACTCCTGGGCCTGCTCCCATCTATGCCTGCACACTCCTAGCCCTGTTCCCACCTGTGCCGGCACACTCCTGGGCCTGCACACTCCTGTCTCTGCACACTCCAGTGTCTGCACACTCCTGGTCCTGCACACTCCTGGGCCTGTACACTCCTCTGTCTGCTCACTCCTGGGCCTGCCCTCTCCTGGGTCCGCACAAATCCTCGTGTGCACATTCCAGAGCCTGCAAACTCCTGGGCCTTCCCTCTCCTGGGCCTGCCCCCTATTCGGCCGGCCCTCTCCAGGACCTGCACATTCTTGGGCCTTCACACTACTGGGCCTGCTCCCACTTGTGCCTGCACACACCTGGCACTGCACACTCCTCGGCCTGCTCCCTCCTGTGCCTGCACACTCCTGGGCATGCACACTCCTGGGCCTGCACACTCCTGGATCTGTACACTCCTGGGCCTTCCCTGCATGGGCCTTCTCTGGCCTACGCTTGCACACTGTTGGGCCCGCACACACCTGGATTGCACACTCATAGGCCTGCACACTCCAAGACATGCACAATGTTTAGCCTGAACACACCTGGGCCTGTATAATCCTGATTTTGCACACTCCTGGGCCTGAACACTGCTGGGCGGCACAGCCCAAGGCCTGTACAATCTTGGGCCTGCACAATCCTGTCTCTGCACACTGCGGAGTCTGCACACGCCTTGGCCTGCACACTCCTGGGCCTGTAAACTCCAGGACCTACACCCTCCTTGGCCTGCACACACCTTTGTCTGCACACTCCTGGGCCTGCAATCTTCAGGACCTGCACACTCCTGGGACAGCAGACACCTGGGCCTTCATACTCCTGGACCTGCGAACACTCGGGCCTGCATGAACCTGGGCTTGTACACTCCTGGGCCTGCAAACTTCAGGACCTGCACACTCCTGGGACAGCAGACACCTGGGCCTTCATACTCCTGGACCTGCGAACACTCGGGCCTGCATGAACCTGGGCTTGTACACTCCTGGGCCTGCAAACTTCAGGACCTGCACACTCCTGGGACAGCAGACACCTGGGCCTTCATACTCCTGGACCTGCGCACACTTGGACCTGCATAAACCTGGGCTTGTACACTCCTGGGCCTGCTCCCATCTATGCCTGCACACTCCTAGCCCTGTTCCCACCTGTGCCGGCACACTCCTGGGCCTGCACACTCCTGTCTCTGCACACTCCAGTGTCTGCACACTCCTGGTCCTGCACACTCCTGGGCCTGTACACTCCTCTCTCTGCTCACTCCTGGGCCTGCCCTCTCCTGGGTCCGCACAAATCCTCGTGTGCACATTCCAGAGCCTGCAAACTCCTGGGCCTTCCCTCTCCTGGGCCTGCCCCCTATTCGGCCAGCCCTCTCCAGGACCTGCACATTCTTGGGCCTTCACACTACTGGGCCTGCTCCCACTTGTGCCTGCACACACCTGGCACTGCACACTCCTCGGCCTGCTCCCTCCTGTGCCTGCACACTCCTGGGCATGCACACTCCTGGGCCTGCACACTCCTGGATCTGTACACTCCTGGGCCTTCCCTGCATGGGCCTTCTCTGGCCTAGGCTTGCACACTGTTGGGCCCGCACACACCTGGATTGCACACTCATAGGCCTGCACACTCCAAGACATGCACAATGTTTAGCCTGAACACACCTGGGCCTGTATAATCCTGATTTTGCACACTCCTGGGCCTGAACACTGCTGGGCTGCACAGCCCAAGGCCTGTACAATCTTGGGCCTGCACAATCCTGTCTCTGCACACTGCGGAGTCTGCACACACCTTGGCCTGCACACTCCTGGGCCTGTACACTCCAGGAACTACACCCTCCTTGGCCTGCACACACCTTTGTCTCCACACTCCTGGGCCTGCAATCTTCAGGACCTGCACACTCCTGGGACAGCAGACACCTGGGCCTTCATACTCCTGGACCTGCGAACACTCGGGCCTGCATGAACCTGGGCTTGTACACTCCTGGGCCTGCAAACTTCAGGACCTGCACACTCCTGGGACAGCAGACACCTGGGCCTTCACACTCCTGGACCTGCGCACACTTGGACCTGCATAAACCTGGGCTTTTACACTCCTGGGCCTGCTCCCATCTATGCCTGCACACTCCTAGCCCTGTTCCCACCTGTGCCGGCACACTCCTGGGCCTGCACACTCCTGTCTCTGCACACTGCGGAGTCTGCACACGCCTTGGCCTGCACACTCCAGGACCTACACCCTCCTTGGCCTGCACACACCTTTGTCTGCACACTCCTGGGCCTGCAATCTTCAGGACCTGCACACTCCTGGGACAGCAGACACCTGGGCCTTCATACTCCTGGACCTGCGAACACTCGGGCCTGCATGAACCTGGGCTTGTACACTCCTGGGCCTGCAAACTTCAGGACCTGCACACTCCTGGGACAGCAGACACCTGGGCCTTCACACTCCTGGACCTGCGCACACTTGGACCTGCATAAACCTGGGCTTGTACACTCCTGGGCCTGCTCCCATCTATGCCTGCACACTCCTAGCCCTGTTCCCACCTGTGCCGGCACACTCCTGGGCCTGCACACTCCTGTCTCTGCACACTCCAGTGTCTGCACACTCCTGGTCCTGCACACTCCTGGGCCTGTACACTCCTCTCTCTGCTCACTCCTGGGCCTGCCCTCTCCTGGGTCTGCACAAATCCTCGTGTGCACATTCCAGAGCCTGCAAACTCCTGGGCCTTCCCTCTCCTGGGCCTGCCCCCTATTCGGCCGGCCCTCTCCAGGACCTGCACATTCTTGGGCCTTCACACTACTGGGCCTGCTCCCACTTGTGCCTGCACACACCTGGCACTGCACACTCCTCGGCCTGCTCCCTCCTGTGCCTGCACACTCCTGGGCATGCACACTCCTGGGCCTGCACACTCCTGGATCTGTACACTCCTGGGCCTTCCCTGCATGGGCCTTCTCTGGCCTACGCTTGCACACTGTTGGGCCCGCACACACCTGGATTGCACACTCATAGGCCTGCACACTCCAAGACATGCACAATGTTTAGCCTGAACACACCTGGGCCTGTATAATCCTGATTTTGCACACTCCTGGGCCTGAACACTGCTGGGCGGCACAGCCCAAGGCCTGTACAATCTTGGGCCTGCACAATCCTGTCTCTGCACACTGCGGAGTCTGCACACGCCTTGGCCTGCACACTCCTGGGCCTGTAAACTCCAGGACCTACACCCTCCTTGGCCTGCACACACCTTTGTCTGCACACTCCTGGGCCTGCAATCTTCAGGACCTGCACACTCCTGGGACAGCAGACACCTGGGCCTTCATACTCCTGGACCTGCGAACACTCGGGCCTGCATGAACCTGGGCTTGTACACTCCTGGGCCTGCAAACTTCAGGACCTGCACACTCCTGGGACAGCAGACACCTGGGCCTTCATACTCCTGGACCTGCGAACACTCGGGCCTGCATGAACCTGGGCTTGTACACTCCTGGGCCTGCAAACTTCAGGACCTGCACACTCCTGGGACAGCAGACACCTGGGCCTTCATACTCCTGGACCTGCGCACACTTGGACCTGCATAAACCTCGGCTTGTACACTCCTGGGCCTGCTCCCATCTATGCCTGCACACTCCTAGCCCTGTTCCCACCTGTGCCGGCACACTCCTGGGCCTGCACACTCCTGTCTCTGCACACTCCAGTGTCTGCACACTCCTGGTCCTGCACACTCCTGGGCCTGTACACTCCTCTCTCTGCTCACTCCTGGGCCTGCCCTCTCCTGGGTCCGCACAAATCCTCGTGTGCACATTCCAGAGCCTGCAAACTCCTGGGCCTTCCCTCTCCTGGGCCTGCCCCCTATTCGGCCGGCCCTCTCCAGGACCTGCACATTCTTGGGCCTTCACACTACTGGGCCTGCTCCCACTTGTGCCTGCACACACCTGGCACTGCACACTCCTCGGCCTGCTCCCTCCTGTGCCTGCACACTCCTGGGCATGCACACTCCTGGGCCTGCACACTCCTGGATCTGTACACTCCTGGGCCTTCCCTGCATGGGCCTTCTCTGGCCTAGGCTTGCACACTGTTGGGCCCGCACACACCTGGATTGCACACTCATAGGCCTGCACACTCCAAGACATGCACAATGTTTAGCCTGAACACACCTGGGCCTGTATAATCCTGATTTTGCACACTCCTGGGCCTGAACACTGCTGGGCTGCACAGCCCAAGGCCTGTACAATCTTGGGCCTGCACAATCCTGTCTCTGCACACTGCGGAGTCTGCACACACCTTGGCCTGCACACTCCTGGGCCTGTACACTCCAGGACCTACACCCTCCTTGGCCTGCACACACCATTGTCTGCACACTCCTGGGCCTGCAATCTTCAGGACCTGCACACTCCTGGGACAGCAGACACCTGGGCCTTCATACTCCTGGACCTGCGAACACTCGGGCCTGCATGAACCTGGGCTTGTACACTCCTGGGCCTGCAAACTTCAGGACCTGCACACTCCTGGGACAGCAGACACCTGGGCCTTCACACTCCTGGACCTGCGCACACTTGGACCTGCATAAACCTGGGCTTGTACACTCCTGGGCCTGCTCCCATCTATGCCTGCACACTCCTAGCCCTGTTCCCACCTGTGCCGGCACACTCCTGGGCCTGCACACTCCTGTCTCTGCACACTGCGGAGTCTGCACACGCCTTGGCCTGCACACTCCAGGACCTACACCCTCCTTGGCCTGCACACACCTTTGTCTGCACACTCCTGGGCCTGCAATCTTCAGGACCTGCACACTCCTGGGACAGCAGACACCTGGGCCTTCACACTCCTGGACCTGCGCACACTTGGACCTGCATAAACCTGGGCTTTTACACTCCTGGGCCTGCTCCCATTTATGCCTGCACACTCCTAGCCCTGTTCCCACCTGTGCCGGCACACTCCTGGGCCTGCACACTCCTGTCTCTGCACACTGCGGAGTCTGCACACACCTTGGCCTGCACACTCCAGGACCTACACCCTCCTTGGCCTGCACACACCTTTGTCTGCACACTCCTGGGCCTGCAATCTTCAGGACCTGCACACTCCTGGGACAGCAGACACCTGGGCCTTCATACTCCTGGACCTGCGAACACTCGGGCCTGCATGAACCTGGGCTTGTACACTCCTGGGCCTGCAAACTTCAGGACCTGCACACTCCTGGGACAGCAGACACCTGGGCCTTCACACTCCTGGACCTGCGCACACTTGGACCTGCATAAACCTGGGCTTGTACACTCCTGGGCCTGCTCCCATCTATGCCTGCACACTCCTAGCCCTGTTCCCACCTGTGCCGGCACACTCCTGGGCCTGCACACTCCTGTCTCTGCACACTCCAGTGTCTGCACACTCCTGGTCCTGCACACTCCTGGGCCTGTACACTCCTCTCTCTGCTCACTCCTGGGCCTGCCCTCTCCTGGGTCCGCACAAATCCTCGTGTGCACATTCCAGAGCCTGCAAACTCCTGGGCCTTCCCTCTCCTGGGCCTGCCCCCTATTCGGCCGGCCGTCTCCAGGACCTGCACATTCTTGGGCCTTCACACTACTGGGCCTGCTCCCACTTGTGCCTGCACACACCTGGCACTGCACACTCCTCGGCCTGCTCCCTCCTGTGCCTGCACACTCCTGGGCCTGCACACTCCTGGATCTGTACACTCCTGGGCCTTCCCTGCATGGGCCTTCTCTGGCCTACGCTTGCACACTGTTGGGCCCGCACACACCTGGATTGCACACTCATAGGCCTGCACACTCCAAGACATGCACAATGTTTAGCCTGAACACACCTGGGCCTGTATAATCCTGATTTTGCACACTCCTGGGCCTGAACACTGCTGGGCGGCACAGCCCAAGGCCTGTACAATCTTGGGCCTGCACAATCCTGTCTCTGCACACTGCGGAGTCTGCACACGCCTTGGCCTGCACACTCCTGGGCCTGTAAACTCCAGGACCTACACCCTCCTTGGCCTGCACACACCTTTGTCTGCACACTCCTCGGCCTGCAATCTTCAGGACCTGCACACTCCTGGGACAGCAGACACCTGGGCCTTCATACTCCTGGACCTGCGAACACTCGGGCCTGCATGAACCTGGGCTTGTACACTCCTGGGCCTGCAAACTTCAGGACCTGCACACTCCTGGGACAGCAGACACCTGGGCCTTCATACTCCTGGACCTGCGAACACTCGGGCCTGCATGAACCTGGGCTTGTACACTCCTGGGCCTGCAAACTTCAGGACCTGCACACTCCTGGGACAGCAGACACCTGGGCCTTCATACTCCTGGACCTGCGCACACTTGGACCTGCATAAACCTGGGCTTGTACACTCCTGGGCCTGCTCCCATCTATGCCTGCACACTCCTAGCCCTGTTCCCACCTGTGCCGGCACACTCCTGGGCCTGCACACTCCTGTCTCTGCACACTCCAGTGTCTGCACACTCCTGGTCCTGCACACTCCTGGGCCTGTACACTCCTCTCTCTGCTCACTCTTGGGCCTGCCCTCTCCTGGGTCCGCACAAATCCTCGTGTGCACATTCCAGAGCCTGCAAACTCCTGGGCCTTCCCTCTCCTGGGCCTGCCCCCTATTCGGCCAGCCCTCTCCAGGACCTGCACATTCTTGGGCCTTCACACTACTGGGCCTGCTCCCACTTGTGCCTGCACACACCTGGCACTGCACACTCCTCGGCCTGCTCCCTCCTGTGCCTGCACACTCCTGGGCATGCACACTCCTGGGCCTGCACACTCCTGGATCTGTACACTCCTGGGCCTTCCCTGCATGGGCCTTCTCTGGCCTAGGCTTGCACACTGTTGGGCCCGCACACACCTGGATTGCACACTCATAGGCCTGCACACTCCAAGACATGCACAATGTTTAGCCTGAACACACCTGGGCCTGTATAATCCTGATTTTGCACACTCCTGGGCCTGAACACTGCTGGGCTGCACAGCCCAAGGCCTGTACAATCTTGGGCCTGCACAATCCTGTCTCTGCACACTGCGGAGTCTGCACACACCTTGGCCTGCACACTCCTGGGCCTGTACACTCCAGGACCTACACCCTCCTTGGCCTGCACACACCTTTGTCTCCACACTCCTGGGCCTGCAATCTTCAGGACCTGCACACTCCTGGGACAGCAGACACCTGGGCCTTCATACTCCTGGACCTGCGAACACTCGGGCCTGCATGAACCTGGGCTTGTACACTCCTGGGCCTGCAAACTTCAGGACCTGCACACTCCTGGGACAGCAGACACCTGGGCCTTCACACTCCTGGACCTGCGCACACTTGGACCTGCATAAACCTGGGCTTTTACACTCCTGGGCCTGCTCCCATCTATGCCTGCACACTCCTAGCCCTGTTCCCACCTGTGCCGGCACACTCCTGGGCCTGCACACTCCTGTCTCTGCACACTGCGGAGTCTGCACACACCTTGGCCTGCACACTCCAGGACCTACACCCTCCTTGGCCTGCACACACCTTTGTCTGCACACTCCTGGGCCTGCAATCTTCAGGACCTGCACACTCCTGGGACAGCAGACACCTGGGCCTTCATACTCCTGGACCTGCGAACACTCGGGCCTGCATGAACCTGGGCTTGTACACTCCTGGGCCTGCAAACTTCAGGACCTGCACACTCCTGGGACAGCAGACACCTGGGCCTTCACACTCCTGGACCTGCGCACACTTGGACCTGCATAAACCTGGGCTTGTACACTCCTGGGCCTGCTCCCATCTATGCCTGCACACTCCTAGCCCTGTTCCCACCTGTGCCGGCACACTCCTGGGCCTGCACACTCCTGTCTCTGCACACTGCGGAGTCTGCACACGCCTTGGCCTGCACACTCCAGGACCTACACCCTCCTTGGCCTGCACACACCTTTGTCTGCACACTCCTGGGCCTGCAATCTTCAGGACCTGCACACTCCTGGGACAGCAGACACCTGGGCCTTCACACTCCTGGACCTGCGCACACTTGGACCTGCATAAACCTGGGCTTGTACACTCCTGGGCCTGCTCCCATCTATGCCTGCACACTCCTAGCCCTGTTCCCACCTGTGCCGGCACACTCCTGGGCCTGCACACTCCTGTCTCTGCACACTCCAGTGTCTGCACACTCCTGGTCCTGCACACTCCTGGGCCTGTACACTCCTCTCTCTGCTCACTCCTGGGCCTGCCCTCTCCTGGGTCCGCACAAATCCTCGTGTGCACATTCCAGAGCCTGCAAACTCCTGGGCCTTCCCTCTCCTGGGCCTGCCCCCTATTCGGCCAGCCCTCTCCAGGACCTGCACATTCTTGGGCCTTCACACTACTGGGCCTGCTCCCACTTGTGCCTGCACACACCTGGCACTGCACACTCCTCGGCCTGCTCCCTCCTGTGCCTGCACACTCCTGGGCATGCACACTCCTGGGCCTGCACACTCCTGGATCTGTACACTCCTGGGCCTTCCCTGCATGGGCCTTCTCTGGCCTAGGCTTGCACACTGTTGGGCCCGCACACACCTGGATTGCACACTCATAGGCCTGCACACTCCAAGACATGCACAATGTTTAGCCTGAACACACCTGGGCCTGTATAATCCTGATTTTGCACACTCCTGGGCCTGAACACTGCTGGGCTGCACAGCCCAAGGCCTGTACAATCTTGGGCCTGCACAATCCTGTCTCTGCACACTGCGGAGTCTGCACACACCTTGGCCTGCACACTCCTGGGCCTGTACACTCCAGGACCTACACCCTCCTTGGCCTGCACACACCTTTGTCTCCACACTCCTGGGCCTGCAATCTTCAGGACCTGCACACTCCTGGGACAGCAGACACCTGGGCCTTCATACTCCTGGACCTGCGAACACTCGGGCCTGCATGAACCTGGGCTTGTACACTCCTGGGCCTGCAAACTTCAGGACCTGCACACTCCTGGGACAGCAGACACCTGGGCCTTCACACTCCTGGACCTGCGCACACTTGGACCTGCATAAACCTGGGCTTTTACACTCCTGGGCCTGCTCCCATCTATGCCTGCACACTCCTAGCCCTGTTCCCACCTGTGCCGGCACACTCCTGGGCCTGCACACTCCTGTCTCTGCACACTGCGGAGTCTGCACACACCTTGGCCTGCACACTCCAGGACCTACACCCTCCTTGGCCTGCACACACCTTTGTCTGCACACTCCTGGGCCTGCAATCTTCAGGACCTGCACACTCCTGGGACAGCAGACACCTGGGCCTTCATACTCCTGGACCTGCGAACACTCGGGCCTGCATGAACCTGGGCTTGTACACTCCTGGGCCTGCAAACTTCAGGACCTGCACACTCCTGGGACAGCAGACACCTGGGCCTTCACACTCCTGGACCTGCGCACACTTGGACCTGCATAAACCTGGGCTTGTACACTCCTGGGCCTGCTCCCATCTATGCCTGCACACTCCTAGCCCTGTTCCCACCTGTGCCGGCACACTCCTGGGCCTGCACACTCCTGTCTCTGCACACTGCGGAGTCTGCACACGCCTTGGCCTGCACACTCCAGGACCTACACCCTCCTTGGCCTGCACACACCTTTGTCTGCACACTCCTGGGCCTGCAATCTTCAGGACCTGCACACTCCTGGGACAGCAGACACCTGGGCCTTCACACTTCTGGACCTGCGCACACTTGGACCTGCATAAACCTGGGCTTGTACACTCCTGGGCCTGCTCCCATCTATGCCTGCACACTCCTAGCCCTGTTCCCACCTGTGCCGGCACACTCCTGGGCCTGCACACTCCTGTCTCTGCACACTCCAGTGTCTGCACACTCCTGGTCCTGCACACTCCTGGGCCTGTACACTCCTCTGTCTGCTCACTCCTGGGCCTGCCCTCTCCTGGGTCCGCACAAATCCTCGTGTGCACATTCCAGAGCCTGCAAACTCCTGGGCCTTCCCTCTCCTGGGCCTGCCCCCTATTCGGCCGGCCCTCTCCAGGACCTGCACATTCTTGGGCCTTCACACTACTGGGCCTGCTCCCACTTGTGCCTGCACACACCTGGCACTGCACACTCCTCGGCCTGCTCCCTCCTGTGCCTGCACACTCCTGGGCATGCACACTCCTGGGCCTGCACACTCCTGGATCTGTACACTCCTGGGCCTTCCCTGCATGGGCCTTCTCTGGCCTAGGCTTGCACACTGTTGGGCCCGCACACACCTGGATTGCACACTCATAGGCCTGCACACTCCAAGACATGCACAATGTTTAGCCTGAACACACCTGGGCCTGTATAATCCTGATTTTGCACACTCCTGGGCCTGAACATTGCTGGGCTGCACAGCCGAAGTCCTGTACAATCTTGGGCCTGCACAATCCTGTCTCTGCACACTGCGGAGTCTGCACACACCTTGGCCTGCACACTCCTGGGCCTGTACACTCCAGGACCTACACCCTCCTTGGCCTGCACACACCTTTGTCTGCACACTCCTGGGCCTGCAATCTTCAGGACCTGCACACTCCTGGGACAGCAGACACCTGGGCCTTCATACTCCTGGACCTGCGAACACTCGGGCCTGCATGAACCTGGGCTTGTACACTCCTGGGCCTGCAAACTTCAGGACCTGCACACTCCTGGGACAGCAGACACCTGGGCCTTCACACTCCTGGACCGGCACACACTTGGACCTGCATAACCCTGGGCTTGTACACTCCTGGGCCTGCTCCCATCTATGCCTGCACACTCCTAGCCCTGTTCCCACCTGTGCCGGCACACTCCTGGGCCTGCACACTCCTGTCTCTGCACACTCCAGTGTCTGCACACTCCTGGTCCTGCACACTCCTGGGCCTGTACACTCCTCTCTCTGCTCACTCCTGGGCCTGCCCTCTCCTGGGTCCGCACAAATCCTCGTGTGCACATTCCACAGCCTGCAAACTCCTGGGCCTTCCCTCTCCTGGGCCTGCCCCCTATTCGGCCGGCCCTCTCCAGGACCTGCACATTCTTGGGCCTTCACACTACTGGGCCTGCTCCCACTTGTGCCTGCACACACCTGGCACTGCACACTCCTCGGCCTGCTCCCTCCTGTGCCTGCACACTCCTGGGCATGCACACTCCTGGGCCTGCACACTCCTGGATCTGTACACTCCTGGGCCTTCCCTGCATGGGCCTTCTCTGGCCTACGCTTGCACACTGTTGGGCCCGCACACACCTGGATTGCACACTCATAGGCCTGCACACTCCAAGACATGCACAATGTTTAGCCTGAACACACCTGGGCCTGTATAATCCTGATTTTGCACACTCCTGGGCCTGAACACTGCTGGGCTGCACAGCCCAAGGCCTGTACAATCTTGGGCCTGCACAATCCTGTCTCTGCACACTGCGGAGTCTGCACACGCCTTGGCCTGCACACTCCTGGGCCTGTACACTCCAGGACCTACACCCTCCTTGGCCTGCACACACCTTTGTCTGCACACTCCTGGGCCTGCAATCTTCAGGACCTGCACACTCCTGGGACAGCAGACACCTGGGCCTTCATACTCCTGGACCTGCGAACACTCGGGCCTGCATGAACCTGGGCTTGTACACTCCTGGGCCTGCAAACTTCAGGACCTGCACACTCCTGGGACAGCAGACACCTGGGCCTTCATACTCCTGGACCTGCGCACACTTGGACCTGCATAAACCTGGGCTTGTACACTCCTGGGCCTGCTCCCATCTATGCCTGCACACTCCAAGCCCTGTTCCCACCTGTGCCGGCACACTCCTGGGCCTGCACACTCCTGTCTCTGCACACTCCAGTGTCTGCACACTCCTGGTCCTGAACACTCCTGGGCCTGTACACTCCTCTGTCTGCTCACTCCTGGGCCTGCCCTCTCCTGGGTCCGCACAAATCCTCGTGTGCACATTCCAGAGCCTGCAAACTCCTGGGCCTTCCCACTCCTGGGCCTTCCCTCTCCTGGGCCTGCCCCCTATTCAGCTGGCCCTCTCCAGGACCTGCACATTCTTGGGCCTTCACACTACTGGGCCTGCTCCCACTTGTGCCTGCACACACCTGGCACTGCACACTCCTCGGCCTGCTCCCTCCTGTGCCTGCACACTCCTGGGCATGCACACTCCTGGGCCTGCACAGTCCTGGATCTGTACACTCCTGGGCCTTCCCTGCATGGGCCTTCTCTGGCCTAGGCTTGCACACTGTTGGGCCCGCACACACCTGGATTGCACACTCATAGGCCTGCACACTCCAAGACATGCACAATGTTTAGCCTGAACACACCTGGGCCTGTATAATCCTGATTTTGCACACTCCTGGGCCTGAACACTGCTGGGCTGCACAGCCCAAGGCCTGTACAATCTTGGGCCTGCACAATCCTGTCTCTGCACACTGCGGAGTCTGCACACACCTTGGCCTGCACACTCCTGGGCCTGTACACTCCAGGACCTACACCCTCCTTGGCCTGCACACACCTTTGTCTGCACACTCCTGGGCCTGCAATCTTCAGGACCTGCACACTCCTGGGACAGCAGACACCTGGGCCTTCATACTCCTGGACCTGCGAACACTCGGGCCTGCATGAACCTGGGCTTGTACACTCCTGGGCCTGCAAACTTCAGGACCTGCACACTCCTGGGACAGCAGACACCTGGGCCTTCACACTCCTGGACCTGCGCACACTTGGACCTGCATAAACCTGGGCTTGTACACTCCTGGGCCTGCTCCCATCTATGCCTGCACACTCCTAGCCCTGTTCCCACCTGTGCCGGCACACTCCTGGGCCTGCACACTCCTGTCTCTGCACACTGCGGAGTCTGCACACGCCTTGGCCTGCACACTCCAGGACCTACACCCTCCTTGGCCTGCACACACCTTTGTCTGCACACTCCTGGGCCTGCAATCTTCAGGACCTGCACACTCCTGGGACAGCAGACACCTGGGCCTTCATACTCCTGGACCTGCGCACACTTGGACCTGCATAAACCTGGGCTTGTACACTCCTGGGCCTGCTCCCATCTATGCCTGCACACTCCTAGCCCTGTTCCCACCTGTGCCGGCACACTCCTGTCTCTGCACACTGCGGAGTCTGCACACGCCTTGGCCTGCACACTCCTGGGCCTGTACACTCCTCTGTCTGCTCACTCCTGGGCCTGCCCTCTCCTGGGTCCGCACAAATCCTCGTGTGCACATTCCAGAGCCTGCAAACTCCTGGGACTTCCCTCTCCTGGGCCTGCCCCCTATTCGGCCGGCCCTCTCCAGGACCTGCACATTCTTGGGCCTTCACACTACTGGGCCTGCTCCCACTTGTGCCTGCACACACCTGGCACTGCACACTCCTCGGCCTGCTCCCTCCTGTGCCTGCACACTCCTGGGCATGCACACTCCTGGGCCTGCACACTCCTGGATCTGTACACTCCTGGGCCTTCCCTGCATGGGCCTTCTCTAGCCTAGGCTTGCACACTGTTGGGCCCGCACACACCTGGATTGCACACTCATAGGCCTGCACACTCCAAGACATGCACAATGTTTAGCCTGAACACACCTGGGCCTGTATAATCCTGATTTTGCACACTCCTGGGCCTGAACACTGCTGGGCTGCACAGCCCAAGGCCTGTACAATCTTGGGCCTGCACAATCCTGTCTCTGCACACTGCGGAGTCTGCACACGCCTTGGCCTGCACACTCCTGGGCCTGTACACTCCAGGACCTACACCCTCCTTGGCCTGCACACACCTTTGTCTGCACACTCCTGGGCCTGCAATCTTCAGGACCTGCACACTCCTGGGACAGCAGACACCTGGGCCTTCATACTCCTGGACCTGTGAACACTCGGGCCTGCATGAACCTGGGCTTGTACACTCCTGGGCCTGCAAACTTCAGGACCTGCACACTTCTGGGACAGCAGACACCTGGGCCTTCACACTCCTGGACCTGCGCACACTTGGACCTGCATAAACCTGGGCTTGTACACTCCTGGGCCTGCTCCCATCTATGCCTGCACACTCCTAGCCCTGTTCCCACCTGTGCCGGCACACTCCTGGGCCTGCACACTCCTGTCTCTGCACACTCCAGTGTCTGCACACTCCTGGTCCTGCACACTCCTGGGCCTGTACACTCCTCTGTCTGCTCACTCCTGGGCCTGCCCTCTCCTGGGTCCGCACAAATCCTCGTGTGCACATTCCAGAGCCTGCAAACTCCTGGGCCTTCCCTCTCCTGGGCCTGCCCCCTATTCGGCCGGCCCTCTCCAGGACCTGCACATTCTTGGGCCTTCACACTACTGGGCCTGCTCCCACTTGTGCCTGCACACACCTGGCACTGCACACTCCTCGGCCTGCTCCCTCCTGTGCCTGCACACTCCTGGGCATGCACACTCCTGGGCCTGCACACTCCTGGATCTGTACACTCCTGGGCCTTCCCTGCATGGGCCTTCTCTGGCCTAGGCTTGCACACTGTTGGGCCCGCACACACCTGGATTGCACACTCATAGGCCTGCACACTCCAAGACATGCACAATGTTTAGCCTGAACACACCTGGGCCTGTATAATCCTGATTTTGCACACTCCTGGGCCTGAACACTGCTGGGCTGCACAGCCCAAGGCCTGTACAATCTTGGGCCTGCACAATCCTGTCTCTGCACACTGCGGAGTCTGCACACGCCTTGGCCTGCACACTCCTGGGCCTGTACACTCCAGGACCTACACCCTCCTTGGCCTGCACACACCTTTGTCTGCACACTCCTGGGCCTGCAATCTTCAGGACCTGCACACTCCTGGGACAGCAGACACCTGGGCCTTCATACTCCTGGACCTGCGAACACTCGGGCCTGCATGAACCTGGGCTTGTACACTCCTGGGCCTGCAAACTTCAGGACCTGCACACTCCTGGGACAGCAGACACCTGGGCCTTCATACTCCTGGACCTGCGAACACTCGGGCCTGCATGAACCTGGGCTTGTACACTCCTGGGCCTGCAAACTTCAGGACCTGCACACTCCTGGGACAGCAGACACCTGGGCCTTCATACTCCTGGACCTGCGCACACTTGGACCTGCATAAACCTGGGCTTGTACACTCCTGGGCCTGCTCCCATCTATGCCTGCACACTCCTAGCCCTGTTCCCACCTGTGCCGGCACACTCCTGGGCCTGCACACTCCTGTCTCTGCACACTCCAGTGTCTGCACACTCCTGGTCCTGCACACTCCTGGGCCTGTACACTCCTCTGTCTGCTCACTCCTGGGCCTGCCCTCTCCTGGGTCCGCACAAATCCTCGTGTGCACATTCCAGAGCCTGCAAACTCCTGGGCCTTCCCTCTCCTGGGCCTGCCCCCTATTCGGCCGGCCCTCTCCAGGACCTGCACATTCTTGGGCCTTCACACTACTGGGCCTGCTCCCACTTGTGCCTGCACACACCTGGCACTGCACACTCCTCGGCCTGCTCCCTCCTGTGCCTGCACACTCCTGGGCATGCACACTCCTGGGCCTGCACACTCCTGGATCTGTACACTCCTGGGCCTTCCCTGCATGGGCCTTCTCTGGCCTAGGCTTGCACACTGTTGGGCCCGCACACACCTGGATTGCACACTCATAGGCCTGCACACTCCAAGACATGCACAATGTTTAGCCTGAACACACCTGGGCCTGTATAATCCTGATTGTGCACACTCCTGGGCCTGAACACTGCTGGGCTGCACAGCCCAAGGCCTGTACAATCTTGGGCCTGCACAATCCTGTCTCTGCACACTGCAGAGTCTGCACACACCTTGGCCTGCACAACCTGGGCCTGTACACTCCAGGACCTACACCCTCCTTGGCCTCCACACACCTTTGTCTGCACACTCCTGGGCCTGCAATCTTCAGGACCTGCACACTCCTGGGACAGCAGACACCTGGGCCTTCACACTCCTGGACCTGCGCACACTTGGACCTGCATAAACCTGGGCTTGTACACTCCTGGGCCTGCTCCGATCTATGCCTGCACACTCCTAGCCCTGTTCCCACCTCTGCTGGCACACTCCTGGGCCTGCACACTCCTGTCTCTGCACACTGCGGAGTCTGCACACGCCTTGGCCTGCACACTCCAGGACCTACACCCTCCTTGGCCTGCACACACCTTTGTCTGCACACTCCTGGGCCTGCAATCTTCAGGACCTGCACACTCCTGGGACAGTAGACACCTGGGCCTTCATACTCCTGGACCTGCGAACACTCAGGCCTGCATGAACCTGGGCTTGTACACTCCTGGGCCTGCAAACTTCAGGACCTGCACACTCCTGGGACAGCAGACACCTGGGCCTTCACACTCCTGGACCTGCGCACACTTGGACCTGCATAAACCTGGGCTTGTACACTCCTGGGCCTGCTCCCATCTATGCCTGCACACTCCTAGCCCTGTTCCCACCTGTGCCGGCACACTCCTGGGCCTGCACACTCCTGTCTCTGCACACTCCAGTGTCTGCACACTCCTGGTCCTGCACACTCCTGGGCCTGTACACTCCTCTGTCTGCTCACTCCTGGGCCTGCCCTCTCCTGGGTCCGCACAAATCCTCGTGTGCACATTCCACAGCCTGCAAACTCCTGGGCCTTCCCTCTCCTGGGCCTGCCCCCTATTCGGCCGGCCCTCTCCAGGACCTGCACATTCTTGGGCCTTCACACTACTGGGCCTGCTCCCACTTGTGCCTGCACACACCTGGCACTGCACACTCCTCGGCCTGCTCCCTCCTGTGCCTGCACACTCCTGGGCATGCACACTCCTGGGCCTGCACACTCCTGGATCTGTACACTCCTGGGCCTTCCCTGCATGGGCCTTCTCTGGCCTAGGCTTGCACACTGTTGGGCCCGCACACACCTGGATTGCACACTCATAGGCCTGCACACTCCAAGACATGCACAGTGTTTAGCCTGAACACACCTGGGCCTGTATAATCCTGATTTTGCACACTCCTGGGCCTGAACACTGCTGGGCTGCACAGCCCAAGGCCTGTACAATCTTGGGCCTGCACAATCCTGTCTCTGCACACTGCGGAGTCTGCACACACCTTGGCCTGCACACTCCTGGGCCTGTACACTACAGGACCTACACCCTCCTTGGCCTGCACACACCTTTGTCTGCACACTCCTGGGCCTGCAATCTTCAGGACCTGCACACTCCTGGGACAGCAGACACCTGGGCCTTCATACTCCTGGACCTGCGAACACTCGGGCCTGCATGAACCTGGGCTTGTACACTCCTGGGCCTGCAAACTTCAGGACCTGCACACTCCTGGGACAGCAGACACCTGGGCCTTCATACTCCTGGACCTGCGAACACTCGGGCCTGCATGAACCTGGGCTTGTACACTCCTGGGCCTGCAAACTTCAGGACCTGCACACTCCTGGGACAGCAGACACCTGGGCCTTCATACTCCTGGACCTGCGAACACTCGGGCCTGCATGAACCTGGGCTTGTACACTCCTGGGCCTGCAAACTTCAGGACCTGCACACTCCTGGGACAGCAGACACCTGGGCCTTCATACTCCTGGACCTGCGCACACTTGGACCTGCATAAACCTGGGCTTGTACACTCCTGGGCCTGCTCCCATCTATGCCTGCACACTCCTAGCCCTGTTCCCACCTGTGCCGGCACACTCCTGGGCCTGCACACTCCTGTCTCTGCACACTCCAGTGTCTGCACACTCCTGGTCCTGCACACTCCTGGGCCTGTACACTCCTCTCTCTGCTCACTCCTGGGCCTGCCCTCTCCTGGGTCCGCACAAATCCTCGTGTGCACATTCCAGAGCCTGCAAACTCCTGGGCCTTCCCTCTCCTGGGCCTGCCCCCTATTCGGCCGCCCCTCTCCAGGACCTGCACATTCTTGGGCCTTCACACTACTGGGCCTGCTCCCACTTGTGCCTGCACACACCTGGCACTGCACACTCCTCGGCCTGCTCCCTCCTGTGCCTGCACACTGCTGGGCATGCACACTCCTGGGCCTGCACACTCCTGGATCTGCACACTCCTGGGCCTTCCCTGCATGGGCCTTCTCTGGCCTAGGCTTGCACACTGTTGGGCCCGCACACACGTGGATTGCACACTCATAGGCCTGCACACTCCAAGACATGCACAATGTTTAGCCTGAACACACCTGGGCCTGTATAATCCTGATTTTGCACACTCCTGGGCCTGAACACTGCTGGGCTGCACAGCCCAAGGCCTGTACAATCTTGGGCCTGCACAATCCTGTCTCTGCACACTGCGGAGTCTGCACACGCCTTGGCCCGCACACTCCTGGGCCTGTACACTCCAGGACCTACACCCTCCTTGGCCTGCACACACCTTTGTCTGCACACTCCTGGGCCTGCAATCTTCAGGACCTGCACACTCCTGGGACAGCAGACACCTGGGCCTTCATACTCCTGGACCTGTGAACACTCGGGCCTGCATGAACCTGGGCTTGTACACTCCTGGGCCTGCAAACTTCAGGACCTGCACACTTCTGGGACAGCAGACACCTGGGCCTTCACACTCCTAGACCTGCGCACACTTGGACCTGCATAAACCTGGGCTTGTACACTCCTGGGCCTGCTCCCATCTATGCCTGCACACTCCTAGCCCTGTTCCCACCTGTGCCGGCACTCTCCTGGGCCTGCACACTCCTGTCTCTGCACACTCCAGTGTCTGCACACTCCTGGTCCTGCACACTCCTGGGCCTGTACACTCCTCTGTCTGCTCACTCCTGGGCCTGCCCTCTCCTGGGTCCGCACAAATCCTCGTGTGCACATTCCAGAGCCTGCAAACTCCTGGGCCTTCCCTCTCCTGGGCCTGCCCCCTATTCGGCCGGCCCTCTCCAGGACCTGCACATTCTTGGGCCTTCACACTACTGGGCCTGCTCCCACTTGTGCCTGCACACACCTGGCACTGCACACTCCTCGGCCTGCTCCCTCCTGTGCCTGCACACTCCTGGGCATGCACACTCCTGGGCCTGCACACTCCTGGATCTGTACACTCCTGGGCCTTCCCTGCATGGGCCTTCTCTGGCCTAGGCTTGCACACTGTTGGGCCCGCACACACCTGGATTGCACACTCATAGGCCTGCACACTCCAAGACATGCACAATGTTTAGCCTGAACACACCTGGGCCTGTATAATCCTGATTTTGCACACTCCTGGGCCTGAACACTGCTGGGCTGCACAGCCCAAGGCCTGTACAATCTTGGGCCTGCACAATCCTGTCTCTGCACACTGCGGAGTCTGCACACGCCTTGGCCTGCACACTCCTGGGCCTGTACACTCCAGGACCTACACCCTCCTTGGCCTGCACACACCTTTGTCTGCACACTCCTGGGCCTGCAATCTTCAGGACCTGCACACTCCTGGGACAGCAGACACCTGGGCCTTCATACTCCTGGACCTGCGAACACTCGGGCCTGCATGAACCTGGGCTTGTACACTCCTGGGCCTGCAAACTTCAGGACCTGCACACTCCTGGGACAGCAGACACCTGGGCCTTCATACTCCTGGACCTGCGAACACTCGGGCCTGCATGAACCTGGGCTTGTACACTCCTGGGCCTGCAAACTTCAGGACCTGCACACTCCTGGGACAGCAGACACCTGGGCCTTCATACTCCTGGACCTGCGCACACTTGGACCTGCATAAACCTGGGCTTGTACACTCCTGGGCCTGCTCCCATCTATGCCTGCACACTCCTAGCCCTGTTCCCACCTGTGCCGGCACACTCCTGGGCCTGCACACTCCTGTCTCTGCACACTCCAGTGTCTGCACACTCCTGGTCCTGCACACTCCTGGGCCTGTACACTCCTCTGTCTGCTCACTCCTGGGCCTGCCCTCTCCTGGGTCCGCACAAATCCTCGTGTGCACATTCCAGAGCCTGCAAACTCCTGGGCCTTCCCTCTCCTGGGCCTGCCCCCTATTCAGCCGGCCCTCTCCAGGACCTGCACATTCTTGGGCCTTCACACTACTGGGCCTGCTCCCACTTGTGCCTGCACACACCTGGCACTGCACACTCCTCGGCCTGCTCCCTCCTGTGCCTGCACACTCCTGGGCATGCACACTCCTGGGCCTGCACACTCCTGGATCTGTACACTCCTGGGCCTTCCCTGCATGGGCCTTCTCTGGCCTAGGCTTGCACACTGTTGGGCCCGCACACACCTGGATTGCACACTCATAGGCCTGCACACTCCAACACATGCACAATGTTTAGCCTGAACACACCTGGGCCTGTATAATCCTGATTGTGCACACTCCTGGGCCTGAACACTGCTGGGCTGCACAGCCCAAGGCCTGTACAATCTTGGGCCTGCAAAATCCTGTCTCTGCACACTGCAGAGTCTGCACACACCTTGGCCTGCACAACCTGGGCCTGTACACTCCAGGACCTACACAGTCCTTGGCCTCCACACACCTTTGTCTGCACACTCCTGGGCCTGCAATCTTCAGGACCTGCACACTCCTGGGACAGCAGACACCTGGGCCTTCACACTCCTGGACCTGCGCACACTTGGACCTGCATAAACCTGGGCTTGTACACTCCTGGGCCTGCTCCCATCTATGCCTGCACACTCCTAGCCCTGTTCCCACCTCTGCTGGCACACTCCTGGGCCTGCACACTCCTGTCTCTGCACACTGCGGAGTCTGCACACGCCTTGGCCTGCACACTCCTGGGCCTGTAAACTCCAGGACCTACACCCTCCTTGGCCTGCACACACCTTTGTCTGCACACTCCTGGGCCTGCAATCTTCAGGACCTGCACACTCCTGGGACAGCAGACACCTGGGCCTTCATACTCCTGGACCTGCGAACACTCGGGCCTGCATGAACCTGGGCTTGTACACTCCTGGGCCTGCAAACTTCAGGACCTGCACACTCCTGGGACAGCAGACACCTGGGCCTTCATACTCATGGACCTGCGCACACTTGGACCTGCATAAACCTGGGCTTGTACACTCCTGGGCCTGCTCCCATCTATGCCTGCACACTCCTAGCCCTGTTCCCACCTGTGCCGGCACACTCCTGGGCCTGCACACTCCTGTCTCTGCACACTCCAGTGTCTGCACACTCCTGGTCCTGCACACTCCTGGGCCTGTACACTCCTCTCTCTGCTCACTCCTGGGCCTGCCCTCTCCTGGGTCCGCACAAATCCTCGTGTGCACATTCCAGAGCCTGCAAACTCCTGGGCCTTCCCTCTCCTGGGCCTGCCCCCTATTCGGCCGGCCCTCTCCAGGACCTGCACATTCTTGGGCCTTCACACTACTGGGCCTGCTCCCACTTGTGCCTGCACACACCTGGGACTGCACACTCCTCGGCCTGCTCCCTCCTGTGCCTGCACACTCCTGCGCATGCACACTCCTGGGCCTGCACACTCCTGGATCTGTACACTCCTGGGCCTTCCCTGCATGGGCCTTCTCTGGCCTAGGCTTGCACACTGTTGGGCCCGCACACACCTGGATTGCACACTCATAGGCCTGCACACTCCAAGACATGCACAATGTTTAGCCTGAACACACCTGGGCCTGTATAATCCTGATTTTGCACACCCCTGGGCCTGAACACTGCTGGGCTGCACAGCCCAAGGCCTGTACAATCTTGGGCCTGCACAATCCTGTCTCTGCACACTGCGGAGTCTGCACACGCCTTGGCCTGCACACTCCTGGGCCTGTACACTCCAGGACCTACACCCTCCTTGGCCTGCACACACCTTTGTCTGCACACTCCTGGCCTGCAATCTTCAGGACCTGCACACTCCTGGGACAGCAGACACCTGGGCCTTCATACTCCTGTACCTGCGAACACTCGGGCCTGCATGAACCTGGGCTTGTACACTCCTGGGCCTGCAAACTTCAGGACCTGCACACTCCTGGGACAGCAGACATCTGGGCCTTCATACTCCTGGACCTGCGAACACTCGGGCCTGCATGAACCTGGGCTTGTACACTCCTGGGCCTGCAAACTTCAGGACCTGCACACTCCTGGGACAGCAGACACCTGGGCCTTCACACTCCTGGACCTGCGCACACTTGGACCTGCATAAACCTGGGCTTGTACACTCCTGGGCCTGCTCCCATCTATGCCTGCACACTCCTAGGCCTGTTCCCACCTGTGCCGGCACACTCCTGGGCCTGCACACTCCTGTCTCTGCACACTCCAGTGTCTGCACACTCCTGGTCCTGCACACTCCTGGGCCTGTACACTCCTCTCTCTGCTCACTCCTGGGCCTGCCCTCTCCTGGGTCCGCACAAATCCTCGTGTGCACATTCCAGAGCCTGCAAACTCCTGGGCCTTCCCTCTCCTGGGCCTGCCCCCTATTCGGCCGGCCCTCTCCAGGACCTGCACATTCTTGGGCCTTCACACTACTGGGCCTGCTCCCACTTGTGCCTGCACACACCTGGGACTGCACACTCCTCGGCCTGCTCCCTCCTATGCCTGCACACTCCTGGGCATGCACACTCCTGGGCCTGCACACTCCTGGATCTGTACACTCCTGGGCCTTCCCTGCATGGGCCTTCTCTGGCCTAGGCTTGCACACTGTTGGGCCCGCACACACCTGGATTGCACACTCATAGGCCTGCACACTCCAAGACATGCACAGTGTTTAGCCTGAACACACCTGGGCCTGTATAATCCTGATTTTGCACACTCCTGGGCCTGAACACTGCTGGGCTGCACAGCCCAAGGCCTGTACAATCTTGGGCCTGCACAATCCTGTCTCTGCACACTGCGGAGTCTGCACACACCTTGGCCTGCACACTCCTGGGCCTGTGCACTCCAGGACCTACACCCTCCTTGGCCTGCACACACCTTTGTCTGCACACTCCTGGGCCTGCAATCTTCAGGACCTGCACACTCCTGGGACAGCAGACACCAGGGCCTTCATACTCCTGGACCTGCGAACACTCGGGCCTGCATGAACCTGGGCTTGTACTCTCCTGGGCCTGCAAACTTCAGGACCTGCACACTCCTGGGACAGCAGACACCTGGGCCTTCATACTCCTGGACCTGCGAACACTCGGGCCTGCATGAACCTGGGCTTGTACACTCCTGGGCCTGCAAACTTCAGGACCTGCACACTCCTGGGACAGCAGACACCTGGGCCTTCATACTCCTGGACCTGCGCACACTTGGACCTGCATAAACCTGGGCTTGTACACTCCTGGGCCTGCTCCCATCTATGCCTGCACACTCCTAGGCCTGTTCCCACCTGTGCCGGCACACTCCTGGGCCTGCACACTCCTGTCTCTGCACACTCCAGTGTCTGCACACTCCTGGTCCTGCACACTCCTGGGCCTGTACACTCCTCTCTCTGCTCACTCCTGGGCCTGCCCTCTCCTGGGTCCGCACAAATCCTCGTGTGCACATTCCAGAGCCTGCAAACTCCTGGGCCTTCCCTCTCCTGGGCCTGCCCCCTATTCGGCCGGCCCTCTCCAGGACCTGCACATTCTTGGGCCTTCACACTACTGGGCCTGCTCCCACTTGTGCCTGCACACACCTGGGACTGCACACTCCTCGGCCTGCTCCCTCCTGTGCCTGCACACTCCTGGGCATGCACACTCCTGGGCCTGCACACTCCTGGATCTGTACACTCCTGGGCCTTCCCTGCATGGGCCTTCTCTGGCCTAGGCTTGCACACTGTTGGGCCCGCACACACCTGGATTGCACACTCATAGGCCTGCACACTCCAAGACATGCACAATGTTTAGCCTGAACACACCTGGGCCTGTATAATCCTGATTTTGCACACCCCTGGGCCTGAACACTGCTGGGCTGCACAGCCCAAGGCCTGTACAATCTTGGGCCTGCACAATCCTGTCTCTGCACACTGCGGAGTCTGCACACGCCTTGGCCTGCACACTCCTGGGCCTGTACACTCCAGGACCTACACCCTCCTTGGCCTGCACACACCTTTGTCTGCACACTCCTGGGCCTGCAATCTTCAGGACCTGCACACTCCTGGGACAGCAGACACCTGGGCCTTCATACTCCTGGACCTGCGCACACTTGGACCTGCATAAACCTGGGCTTTTACACTCCTGGGCCTGCTCCCATCTATGCCTGCACACTCCTAGCCCTGTTCCCACCTGTGCCGGCACACTCCTGGGCCTGCACACTCCTCTCTCTGCACACTGCGGAGTCTGCACACGCCTTGGCCTGCACACTCCAGGACCTACACCCTCCTTGACCTGCACACACATTTGTCTGCACACTCCTGGGCCTGCAATCTTCAGGACCTGCACACTCCTGGGACAGCAGACACCTGGGCCTTCATACTCCTGGACCTGCGAACACTCGGGCCTGCATGAACCTGGGCTTGTACACTCCTGGGCCTGCAAACTTCAGGACCTGCACACTCCTGGGACAGCAGACACCTGGGCCTTCACACTCCTGGACCTGCGCACACTTGGACCTGCATAAACCTGGGCTTGTACACTCCTGGGCCTGCTCCCATCTATGCCCGCACAATCCTAGCCCTGTTCCCACCTGTGCCGGCACACTCCTGGGCCTGCACACTCCTGTCTCTGCACACTCCAGTGTCTGCACACTCCTGGTCCTGCACACTCCTGGGCCTGTACACTCCTCTCTCTGCTCACTCCTGGGCCTGCCCTCTCCTGGGTCCGCACAAATCCTCGTGTGCACATTCCACAGCCTGCAAACTCCTGGGCCTTCCCTCTCCTTGGCCTGACCCTATTCGGCCGGCCCTCTCCAGGACCTGCACATTCTTGGGCCTTCACACTACTGGGCCTCCTCCCACTTGTGCCTGCACACACCTGGCACTGCACACTCCTCGGCCTGCTCCCTCCTGTGCCTGCACACTCCTGGGCATGCACACTCCTGGGCCTGCACAATCCTGGATCTGTACACTCCTGGGCCTTCCCTGCATGGGCCTTCTCTGGCTTAGGCTTGCACACTGTTGGGCCCGCACACACCTGGATTGCACACTCATAGGCCTGCACACTCCAAGACATGCACAATGTTTAGCCTGAACACACCTGGGCCTGTATAATCCTGATTTTGCACACTCCTGGGCCTGAACACTGCTGGGCGGCACAGCCCAAGGCCTGTACAATCTTGGGCCTGCACAATCCTGTCTCTGCACACTGCGGAGTCTGCACACGCCTTGGCCTGCACACTCCTGGGCTTGTACACTCCAGGACCTACACCCTCCTTGGCCTGCACACACCTTTGTCTGCACACTCCTGGGCCTGCAATCTTCAGGACCTGCACACTCCTGGGACAGCAGACACCTGGGCCTTCATACTCCTAGACCTGCGAACACTCGGGCCTGCATGAACCTGGGCTTGTACACTCCTGGGCCTGCAAACTTCAGGACCTGCACACTCCTGGGACAGCAGACACCTGGGCCTTCACACTCCTGGACCAGCGCACACTTGGACCTGTATAAACCTGGGCTTGTACACTCCTGGGCCTGCTCCCATCTATGCCTGCACACTCCTAGCCCTGTTCCCACCTGTGCCGGCACACTCCTGGGCCTGCACACTCCTGTCTCTGCACACTGCGGAGTCTGCACACGCCTTGGCCTGCACACTCCAGGACCTACACCCTCCTTGGCCTGCACACACCTTTGTCTGCACACTCCTGGGCCTGCAATCATCAGGACCTGCACACTCCTGGGACAGCAGACACCTGGGCCTTCATACTCCTGGACCTGCGAACACTCGGGCCTGCATGAACCTGGGCTTGTACACTCCTGGGCCTGCAAACTTCAGGACCTGCACATTCCTGGGACAGCAGACACCTGGGCCTTCACACTCCTGGACCGGCACACACTTGGACCTGCATAAACCTGGGCTTGTACACTCCTGGGCCTGCTCTCATCTATGCCTGCACACTCCTAGCCCTGTTCCCACCTGTGCCGGCACACTCCTGGGCCTGCACACTCCTGTCTCTGCACACTCCAGTGTCTGCACACTCCTGGTCCTGCACACTCCTGGGCCTGTACACTCCTCTCTCTGCTCACTCCTGGGCCTGCCCTCTCCTGGGTCCGCACAAATCCTCGTGTGCACATTCCAGAGCCTGCAAACTCCTGGGCCTTCCCACTCCTGGGCCTTCCCTCTCCTGGGCCTGCCCCCTATTCGGCCGGCCCTCTCCAGGACCTGCACATTCTTGGGCCTTCACACTACTGGGCCTGCTCCCACTTGTGCCTGCACACACCTGGCACTGCACACTCCTCGGCCTGCTCCCTCCTGTGCCTGCACACTCCTAGGCATGCACACTCCTGGGCCTGCACACTCCTGGATCTGTACACTCCTGGGCCTTCCCTGCATGGGCCTTCTCTGGCCTAGGCTTGCACACTTTGGGCCCGCACACACCTGGATTGCACACTCATAGGCCTGCACACTCCAAGACATGCACAATATTTAGCCTGAACACACCTGGGCCTGTATAATCCTGATTTTGCACACTCCTGGGCCTGAACACTGCTGGGCTGCACAGCCCAAGGCCTGTACAATCTTGGGCCTGCACAATCCTGTCTCTGCACACTGCGGAGTCTGCACACACCTTGGCCTGCACACTCCTGGGCCTGTACACTCCAGGACCTACACCCTCCTTGGCCTGCACACACCTTTGTCTGCACACTCCTGGGCCTGCAATCTTCAGGACCTGCACACTCCTGGGACAGCAGACACCTGGGCCTTCATACTCCTGGACCTGCGAACACTCGGGCCTGCATGAACCTGGGCTTGTACACTCCTGGGCCTGCAAACATCAGGACCTGCACACTCCTGGGACAGCAGACACCTGGGCCTTCACACTCCTGGACCTGCGCACACTTGGACCTGCATAAACCTGGGCTTTTACACTCCTGGGCCTGCTCCCATCTATGCCTGCACACTCCTAGCCCTGTTCCCACCTGTGCCGGCACACTCCTGGGCCTGCACACTCCTGTCTCTGCACACTGCGGAGTCTGCACACACCTTGGCCTGCACACTCCAGGACCTACACCCTCCTTGGCCTGCACACACCTTTGTCTGCACACTCCTGGGCCTGCAATCTTCAGGACCTGCACACTCCTGGGACAGCAGACACCTGGGCCTTCATACTCCTGGACCTGCGAACACTCGGGCCTGCATGAACCTGGGCTTGTACACTCCTGGGCCTGCAAACTTCAGGACCTGCACACTCCTGGGACAGCAGACACCTGGGCCTTCACACTCCTGGACCTGCGCACACTTGGACCTGCATAAACCTGGGCTTGTACACTCCTGGGCCTGCTCCCATCTATGCCTGCACACTCCTAGCCCTGTTCCCACCTGTGCCGGCACACTCCTGGGCCTGCACACTCCTGTCTCTGCACACTCCAGTGTCTGCACACTCCTGGTCCTGCACACTCCTGGGCCTGTACACTCCTCTCTCTGCTCACTCCTGGGCCTGCCCTCTCCTGGGTCCGCACAAATCCTCGTGTGCACATTCCAGAGCCTGCAAACTCCTGGGCCTTCCCTCTCCTGGGCCTGCCCCCTATTCGGCCGGCCGTCTCCAGGACCTGCACATTCTTGGGCCTTCACACTACTGGGCCTGCTCCCACTTGTGCCTGCACACACCTGGCACTGCACACTCCTCGGCCTGCTCCCTCCTGTGCCTGCACACTCCTGGGCCTGCACACTCCTGGATCTGTACACTCCTGGGCCTTCCCTGCATGGGCCTTCTCTGGCCTACGCTTGCACACTGTTGGGCCCGCACACACCTGGATTGCACACTCATAGGCCTGCACACTCCAAGACATGCACAATGTTTAGCCTGAACACACCTGGGCCTGTATAATCCTGATTTTGCACACTCCTGGGCCTGAACACTTCTGGGCGGCACAGCCCAAGGCCTGTACAATCTTGGGCCTGCACAATCCTGTCTCTGCACACTGCGGAGTCTGCACACGCCTTGGCCTGCACACTCCTGGGCCTGTAAACTCCAGGACCTACACCCTCCTTGGCCTGCACACACCTTTGTCTGCACACTCCTGGGCCTGCAATCTTCAGGACCTGCACACTCCTGGGACAGCAGACACCTGGGCCTTCATACTCCTGGACCTGCGAACACTCGGGCCTGCATGAACCTGGGCTTGTACACTCCTGGGCCTGCAAACTTCAGGACCTGCACACTCCTGGGACAGCAGACACCTGGGCCTTCATACTCCTGGACCTGCGAACACTCGGGCCTGCATGAACCTGGGCTTGTACACTCCTGGGCCTGCAAACTTCAGGACCTGCACACTCCTGGGACAGCAGACACCTGGGCCTTCATACTCCCGAACCTGCGCACACTTGGACCTGCATAAACCTGGGCTTGTACACTCCTGGGCCTGCTCCCATCTATGCCTGCACACTCCTAGCCCTGTTCCCACCTGTGCCGGCACACTCCTGGGCCTGCACACTCCTGTCTCTGCACACTCCAGTGTCTGCACACTCCTGGTCCTGCACACTCCTGGGCCTGTACACTCCTCTCTCTGCTCACTCCTGGGCCTGCCCTCTCCTGGGTCCGCACAAATCCTCGTGTGCACATTCCAGAGCCTGCAAACTCCTGGGCCTTCCCTCTCCTGGGCCTGCCCCCTATTCGGCCAGCCCTCTCCAGGACCTGCACATTCTTGGGCCTTCACACTACTGGGCCTGCTCCCACTTGTGCCTGCACACACCTGGCACTGCACACTCCTCGGCCTGCTCCCTCCTGTGCCTGCACACTCCTGGGCATGCACACTCCTGGGCCTGCACACTCCTGGATCTGTACACTCCTGGGCCTTCCCTGCATGGGCCTTCTCTGGCCTAGGCTTGCACACTGTTGGGCCCGCACACACCTGGATTGCACACTCATAGGCCTGCACACTCCAAGACATGCACAATGTTTAGCCTGAACACACCTGGGCCTGTATAATCCTGATTTTGCACACTCCTGGGCCTGAACACTGCTGGGCTGCACAGCCCAAGGCCTGTACAATCTTGGGCCTGCACAATCCTGTCTCTGCACACTGCGGAGTCTGCACACACCTTGGCCTGCACACTCCTGGGCCTGTACACTCCAGGACCTACACCCTCCTTGGCCTGCACACACCTTTGTCTCCACACTCCTGGGCCTGCAATCTTCAGGACCTGCACACTCCTGGGACAGCAGACACCTGGGCCTTCATACTCCTGGACCTGCGAACACTCGGGCCTGCATGAACCTGGGCTTGTACACTCCTGGGCCTGCAAACTTCAGGACCTGCACACTCCTGGGACAGCAGACACCTGGGCCTTCACACTCCTGGACCTGCGCACACTTGGACCTGCATAAACCTGGGCTTTTACACTCCTGGGCCTGCTCCCATCTATGCCTGCACACTCCTAGCCCTGTTCCCACCTGTGCCGGCACACTCCTGGGCCTGCACACTCCTGTCTCTGCACACTGCGGAGTCTGCACACACCTTGGCCTGCACACTCCAGGACCTACACCCTCCTTGGCCTGCACACACCTTTGTCTGCACACTCCTGGGCCTGCAATCTTCAGGACCTGCACACTCCTGGGACAGCAGACACCTGGGCCTTCATACTCCTGGACCTGCGAACACTCGGGCCTGCATGAACCTGGGCTTGTACACTCCTGGGCCTGCAAACTTCAGGACCTGCACACTCCTGGGACAGCAGACACCTGGGCCTTCACACTCCTGGACCTGCGCACACTTGGACCTGCATAAACCTGGGCTTGTACACTCCTGGGCCTGCTCCCATCTATGCCTGCACACTCCTAGCCCTGTTCCCACCTGTGCCGGCACACTCCTGGGCCTGCACACTCCTGTCTCTGCACACTCCAGTGTCTGCACACTCCTGGTCCTGCACACTCCTGGGCCTGTACACTCCTCTCTCTGCTCACTCCTGGGCCTGCCCTCTCCTGGGTCTGCACAAATCCTCGTGTGCACATTCCAGAGCCTGCAAACTCCTGGGCCTTCCCTCTCCTGGGCCTGCCCCTTATTCGGCCGGCCCTCTCCAGGACCTGCACATTCTTGGGCCTTCACACTACTGGGCCTGCTCCCACTTGTGCCTGCACACACCTGGCACTGCACACTCCTCGGCCTGCTCCCTCCTGTGCCTGCACACTCCTGGGCATGCACACTCCTGGGCCTGCACACTCCTGGATCTGTACACTCCTGGGCCTTCCCTGCATGGGCCTTCTCTGGCCTACGCTTGCACACTGTTGGGCCCGCACACACCTGGATTGCACACTCATAGGCCTGCACACTCCAAGACATGCACAATGTTTAGCCTGAACACACCTGGGCCTGTATAATCCTGATTTTGCACACTCCTGGGCCTGAACACTGCTGGGCGGCACAGCCCAAGGCCTGTACAATCTTGGGCCTGCACAATCCTGTCTCTGCACACTGCGGAGTCTGCACACACCTTGGCCTGCACACTCCTGGGCCTGTACACTCCAGGACCTACACCCTCCTTGGCCTGCACACACCATTGTCTGCACACTCCTGGGCCTGCAATCTTCAGGACCTGCACACTCCTGGGACAGCAGACACCTGGGCCTTCATACTCCTGGACCTGCGAACACTCGGGCCTGCATGAACCTGGGCTTGTACACTCCTGGGCCTGCAAACTTCAGGACCTGCACACTCCTGGGACAGCAGACACCTGGGCCTTCACACTCCTGGACATGCGCACACTTGGACCTGCATGAACCTGGGCTTGTACACTCCTGGGCCTGCAAACTTCAGGACCTGCACACTCCTGGGACAGCAGACACCTGGGCCTTCATACTCCTGGACCTGCGCACACTTGGACCTGCATAAACCTGGGCTTGTACACTCCTGGGCCTGCTCCCATCTATGCCTGCACACTCCTAGCCCTGTTCCCACCTGTGCCGGCACACTCCTGGGCCTGCACACTCCTGTCTCTGCACACTCCAGTGTCTGCACACTCCTGGTCCTGCACACTCCTGGGCCTGTACACTCCTCTGTCTGCTCACTCCTGGGCCTGCCCTCTCCTGGGTCCGCACAAATCCTCGTGTGCACATTCCAGAGCCTGCAAACTCCTGGGCCTTCCCTCTCCTGGGCCTGCCCCCTATTCAGCCGGCCCTCTCCAGGACCTGCACATTCTTGGGCCTTCACACTACTGGGCCTGCTCCCACTTGTGCCTGCACACACCTGGCACTGCACACTCCTCGGCCTGCTCCCTCCTGTGCCTGCACACTCCTGGGCATGCACACTCCTGGGCCTGCACACTCCTGGATCTGTACACTCCTGGGCCTTCCCTGCATGGGCCTTCTCTGGCCTAGGCTTGCACACTGTTGGGCCCGCACACACCTGGATTGCACACTCATAGGCCTGCACACTCCAACACATGCACAATGTTTAGCCTGAACACACCTGGGCCTGTATAATCCTGATTGTGCACACTCCTGGGCCTGAACACTGCTGGGCTGCACAGCCCAAGGCCTGTACAATCTTGGGCCTGCAAAATCCTGTCTCTGCACACTGTAGAGTCTGCACACACCTTGGCCTGCACAACCTGGGCCTGTACACTCCAGGACCTACACAGTCCTTGGCCTGCACACACCTTTGTCTGCACACTCCTGGGCCTGCAATCTTCAGGACCTGCACACTCCTGGGACAGCAGACACCTGGGCCTTCATACTCATGGACCTGCGCACACTTGGACCTGCATAAACCTGGGCTTGTACACTCCTGGGCCTGCTCCCATCTATGCCTGCACACTCCTAGGCCTGTTCCCACCTGTGCCGGCACACTCCTGGGCCTGCACACTCCTGTCTCTGCACACTCCAGTGTCTGCACACTCCTGGTCCTGCACACTCCTGGGCCTGTACACTCCTCTCTCTGCTCACTCCTGGGCCTGCCCTCTCCTGGGTCCGCACAAATCCTCGTGTGCACATTCCAGAGCCTGCAAACTCCTGGGCCTTCCCTCTCCTGGGCCTGCCCCCTATTCGGCCGGCCCTCTCCAGGACCTGCACATTCTTGGGCCTTCACACTACTGGGCCTGCTCCCACTTGTGCCTGCACACACCTGGGACTGCACACTCCTCGGCCTGCTCCCTCCTGTGCCTGCACACTCCTCGGCATGCACACTCCTGGGCCTGCACACTCCTGGATCTGTACACTCCTGGGCCTTCCCTGCATGGGCCTTCTCTGGCCTAGGCTTGCACACTGTTGGGCCCGCACACACCTGGATTGCACACTCATAGGCCTGCACACTCCAAGACATGCACAATGTTTAGCCTGAACACACCTGGGCCTGTATAATCCTGATTTTGCACACCCCTGGGCCTGAACACTGCTGGGCTGCACAGCCCAAGGCCTGTACAATCTTGGGCCTGCACAATCCTGTCTCTGCACACTGCGGAGTCTGCACACGCCTTGGCCTGCACACTCCTGGGCCTGTACACTCCAGGACCTACACCCTCCTTGGCCTGCACACACCTTTGTCTGCACACTCCTGGCCTGCAATCTTCAGGACCTGCACACTCCTGGGACAGCAGACACCTGGGCCTTCATACTCCTGTACCTGCGAACACTCGGGCCTGCATGAACCTGGGCTTGTACACTCCTGGGCCTGCAAACTTCAGGACCTGCACACTCCTGGGACAGCAGACATCTGGGCCTTCATACTCCTGGACCTGCGAACACTCGGGCCTGCATGAACCTGGGCTTGTACACTCCTGGGCCTGCAAACTTCAGGACCTGCACACTCCTGGGACAGCAGACACCTGGGCCTTCACACTCCTGGACCTGCGCACACTTGGACCTGCATAAACCTGGGCTTGTACACTCCTGGGCCTGCTCCCATCTATGCCTGCACACTCCTAGCCCTGTTCCCACCTGTGCCGGCACACTCCTGGGCCTGCACACTCCTGTCTCTGCACACTCCAGTGTCTGCACACTCCTGGTCCTGCACACTCCTGGGCCTGTACACTCCTCTCTCTGCTCACTCCTGGGCCTGCCCTCTCCTGGGTCCGCACAAATCCTCGTGTGCACATTCCAGAGCCTGCAAACTCCTGGGCCTTCCCTCTCCTGGGCCTGCCCCCTATTCGGCCGGCCCTCTCCAGGACCTGCACATTCTTGGGCCTTCACACTACTGGGCCTGCTCCCACTTGTGCCTGCACACACCTGGGACTGCACACTCCTCGGCCTGCTCCCTCCTGTGCCTGCACACTCCTGGGCATGCACACTCCTGGGCCTGCACACTCCTGGATCTGTACACTCCTGGGCCTTCCCTGCATGGGCCTTCTCTGGCCTAGGCTTGCACACTGTTGGGCCCGCACACACCTGGATTGCACACTCATAGGCCTGCACACTCCAAGACATGCACAGTGTTTAGCCTGAACACACCTGGGCCTGTATAATCCTGATTTTGCACACTCCTGGGCCTGAACACTGCTGGGCTGCACAGCCCAAGGCCTGTACAATCTTGGGCCTGCACAATCCTGTCTCTGCACACTGCGGAGTCTGCACACACCTTGGCCTGCACACTCCTGGGCCTGTGCACTCCAGGACCTACACCCTCCTTGGCCTGCACACACCTTTGTCTGCACACTCCTGGGCCTGCAATCTTCAGGACCTGCACACTCCTGGGACAGCAGACACCAGGGCCTTCATACTCCTGGACCTGCGAACACTCGGGCCTGCATGAACCTGGGCTTGTACTCTCCTGGGCCTGCAAACTTCAGGACCTGCACACTCCTGGGACAGCAGACACCTGGGCCTTCATACTCCTGGACCTGCGAACACTCGGGCCTGCATGAACCTGGGCTTGTACACTCCTGGGCCTGCAAACTTCAGGACCTGCACACTCCTGGGACAGCAGACACCTGGGCCTTCATACTCCTGGACCTGCGCACACTTGGACCTGCATAAACCTGGGCTTGTACACTCCTGGGCCTGCTCCCATCTATGCCTGCACACTCCTAGGCCTGTTCCCACCTGTGCCGGCACACTCCTGGGCCTGCACACTCCTGTCTCTGCACACTCCAGTGTCTGCACACTCCTGGTCCTGCACACTCCTGGGCCTGTACACTCCTCTCTCTGCTCACTCCTGGGCCTGCCCTCTCCTGGGTCCGCACAAATCCTCGTGTGCACATTCCAGAGCCTGCAAACTCCTGGGCCTTCCCTCTCCTGGGCCTGCCCCCTATTCGGCCGGCCCTCTCCAGGACCTGCACATTCTTGGGCCTTCACACTACTGGGCCTGCTCCCACTTGTGCCTGCACACACCTGGGACTGCACACTCCTCGGCCTGCTCCCTCCTGTGCCTGCACACTCCTGGGCATGCACACTCCTGGGCCTGCACACTCCTGGATCTGTACACTCCTGGGCCTTCCCTGCATGGGCCTTCTCTGGCCTAGGCTTGCACACTGTTGGGCCCGCACACACCTGGATTGCACACTCATAGGCCTGCACACTCCAAGACATGCACAATGTTTAGCCTGAACACACCTGGGCCTGTATAATCCTGATTTTGCACACCCCTGGGCCTGAACACTGCTGGGCTGCACAGCCCAAGGCCTGTACAATCTTGGGCCTGCACAATCCTGTCTCTGCACACTGCGGAGTCTGCACACGCCTTGGCCTGCACACTCCTGGGCCTGTACACTCCAGGACCTACACCCTCCTTGGCCTGCACACACCTTTGTCTGCACACTCCTGGGCCTGCAATCTTCAGGACCTGCACACTCCTGGGACAGCAGACACCTGGGCCTTCATACTCCTGGACCTGCGCACACTTGGACCTGCATAAACCTGGGCTTTTACACTCCTGGGCCTGCTCCCATCTATGCCTGCACACTCCTAGCCCTGTTCCCACCTGTGCCGGCACACTCCTGGGCCTGCACACTCCTCTCTCTGCACACTGCGGAGTCTGCACACGCCTTGGCCTGCACACTCCAGGACCTACACCCTCCTTGACCTGCACACACATTTGTCTGCACACTCCTGGGCCTGCAATCTTCAGGACCTGCACACTCCTGGGACAGCAGACACCTGGGCCTTCATACTCCTGGACCTGCGAACACTCGGGCCTGCATGAACCTGGGCTTGTACACTCCTGGGCCTGCAAACTTCAGGACCTGCACACTCCTGGGACAGCAGACACCTGGGCCTTCACACTCCTGGACCTGCGCACACTTGGACCTGCATAAACCTGGGCTTGTACACTCCTGGGCCTGCTCCCATCTATGCCCGCACAATCCTAGCCCTGTTCCCACCTGTGCCGGCACACTCCTGGGCCTGCACACTCCTGTCTCTGCACACTCCAGTGTCTGCACACTCCTGGTCCTGCACACTCCTGGGCCTGTACACTCCTCTCTCTGCTCACTCCTGGGCCTGCCCTCTCCTGGGTCCGCACAAATCCTCGTGTGCACATTCCACAGCCTGCAAACTCCTGGGCCTTCCCTCTCCTTGGCCTGACCCTATTCGGCCGGCCCTCTCCAGGACCTGCACATTCTTGGGCCTTCACACTACTGGGCCTCCTCCCACTTGTGCCTGCACACACCTGGCACTGCACACTCCTCGGCCTGCTCCCTCCTGTGCCTGCACACTCCTGGGCATGCACACTCCTGGGCCTGCACAATCCTGGATCTGTACACTCCTGGGCCTTCCCTGCATGGGCCTTCTCTGGCTTAGGCTTGCACACTGTTGGGCCCGCACACACCTGGATTGCACACTCATAGGCCTGCACACTCCAAGACATGCACAATGTTTAGCCTGAACACACCTGGGCCTGTATAATCCTGATTTTGCACACTCCTGGGCCTGAACACTGCTGGGCGGCACAGCCCAAGGCCTGTACAATCTTGGGCCTGCACAATCCTGTCTCTGCACACTGCGGAGTCTGCACACGCCTTGGCCTGCACACTCCTGGGCTTGTACACTCCAGGACCAACACCCTCCTTGGCCTGCACACACCTTTGTCTGCACACTCCTGGGCCTGCAATCTTCAGGACCTGCACACTCCTGGGACAGCAGACACCTGGGCCTTCATACTCCTAGACCTGCGAACACTCGGGCCTGCATGAACCTGGGCTTGTACACTCCTGGGCCTGCAAACTTCAGGACCTGCACACTCCTGGGACAGCAGACACCTGGGCCTTCACACTCCTGGACCAGCGCACACTTGGACCTGTATAAACCTGGGCTTGTACACGCCTGGGCCTGCTCCCATCTATGCCTGCACACTCCTAGCCCTGTTCCCACCTGTGCCAGGCACACTCCTGGGCCTGCACACTCCTGTCTCTGCACACTGCGGAGTCTGCACACGCCTTGGCCTGCACACTCCAGGACCTACACCCTCCTTGGCCTGCACACACCTTTGTCTGCACACTCCTGGGCCTGCAATCATCAGGACCTGCACACTCCTGGGACAGCAGACACCTGGGCCTTCATACTCCTGGACCTGCGAACACTCGGGCCTGCATGAACCTGGGCTTGTACACTCCTGGGCCTGCAAACTTCAGGACCTGCACATTCCTGGGACAGCAGACACCTGGGCCTTCACACTCCTGGACCGGCACACACTTGGACCTGCATAAACCTGGGCTTGTACACTCCTGGGCCTGCTCCCATCTATGCCTGCACACTCCTAGCCCTGTTCCCACCTGTGCCGGCACACTCCTGGGCCTGCACACTCCTGTCTCTGCACACTCCAGTGTCTGCACACTCCTGGTCCTGCACACTCCTGGGCCTGTACACTCCTCTCTCTGCTCACTCCTGGGCCTGCCCTCTCCTGGGTCCGCACAAATCCTCGTGTGCACATTCCAGAGCCTGCAAACTCCTGGGCCTTCCCACTCCTGGGCCTTCCCTCTCCTGGGCCTGCCCCCTATTCGGCCGGCCCTCTCCAGGACCTGCACATTCTTGGGCCTTCACACTACTGGGCCTGCTCCCACTTGTGCCTGCACACACCTGGCACTGCACACTCCTCGGCCTGCTCCCTCCTGTGCCTGCACACTCCTAGGCATGCACACTCCTGGGCCTGCACACTCCTGGATCTGTACACTCCTGGGCCTTCCCTGCATGGGCCTTCTCTGGCCTAGGCTTGCACACTGTTGGGCCCGCACACACCTGGATTGCACACTCATAGGCCTGCACACTCCAAGACATGCACAATATTTAGCCTGAACACACCTGGGCCTGTATAATCCTGATTTTGCACACTCCTGGGCCTGAACACTGCTGGGCTGCACAGCCCAAGGCCTGTACAATCTTGGGCCTGCACAATCCTGTCTCTGCACACTGCGGAGTCTGCACACACCTTGGCCTGCACACTCCTGGGCCTGTACACTCCAGGACCTACACCCTCCTTGGCCTGCACACACCTTTGTCTGCACACTCCTGGGCCTGCAATCTTCAGGACCTGCACACTCCTGGGACAGCAGACACCTGGGCCTTCATACTCCTGGACCTGCGAACACTCGGGCCTGCATGAACCTGGGCTTGTACACTCCTGGGCCTGCAAACATCAGGACCTGCACACTCCTGGGACAGCAGACACCTGGGCCTTCACACTCCTGGACCTGCGCACACTTGGACCTGCATAAACCTGGGCTTTTACACTCCTGGGCCTGCTCCCATCTATGCCTGCACACTCCTAGCCCTGTTCCCACCTGTGCCGGCACACTCCTGGGCCTGCACACTCCTGTCTCTGCACACTGCGGAGTCTGCACACACCTTGGCCTGCACACTCCAGGACCTACACCCTCCTTGGCCTGCACACACCTTTGTCTGCACACTCCTGGGCCTGCAATCTTCAGGACCTGCACACTCCTGGGACAGCAGACACCTGGGCCTTCATACTCCTGGACCTGCGAACACTCGGGCCTGCATGAACCTGGGCTTGTACACTCCTGGGCCTGCAAACTTCAGGACCTGCACACTCCTGGGACAGCAGACACCTGGGCCTTCACACTCCTGGACCTGCGCACACTTGGACCTGCATAAACCTGGGCTTGTACACTCCTGGGCCTGCTCCCATCTATGCCTGCACACTCCTAGCCCTGTTCCCACCTGTGCCGGCACACTCCTGGGCCTGCACACTCCTGTCTCTGCACACTCCAGTGTCTGCACACTCCTGGTCCTGCACACTCCTGGGCCTGTACACTCCTCTCTCTGCTCACTCCTGGGCCTGCCCTCTCCTGGGTCCGCACAAATCCTCGTGTGCACATTCCAGAGCCTGCAAACTCCTGGGCCTTCCCTCTCCTGGGCCTGCCCCCTATTCGGCCGGCCCTCTCCAGGACCTGCACATTCTTGGGCCTTCACACTACTGGGCCTGCTCCCACTTGTGCCTGCACACACCTGGCACTGCACACTCCTCGGCCTGCTCCCTCCTGTGCCTGCACACTCCTGGGCCTGCACACTCCTGGATCTGTACACTCCTGGGCCTTCCCTGCATGGGCCTTCTCTGGCCTACGCTTGCACACTGTTGGGCCCGCACACACCTGGATTGCACACTCATAGGCCTGCACACTCCAAGACATGCACAATGTTTAGCCTGAACACACCTGGGCCTGTATAATCCTGATTTTGCACACTCCTGGGCCTGAACACTGCTGGGCGGCACAGCCCAAGGCCTGTACAATCTTGGGCCTGCACAATCCTGTCTCTGCACACTGCGGAGTCTGCACACGCCTTGGCCTGCACACTCCTGGGCCTGTAAACTCCAGGACCTACACCCTCCTTGGCCTGCACACACGTTTGTCTGCACACTCCTGGGCCTGCAATCTTCAGGACCTGCACACTCCTGGGACAGCAGACACCTGGGCCTTCATACTCCTGGACCTGCGAACACTCGGGCCTGCATGAACCTGGGCTTGTACACTCCTGGGCCTGCAAACTTCAGGACCTGCACACTCCTGGGACAGCAGACACCTGGGCCTTCATACTCCTGGACCTGCGCACACTTGGACCTGCATAAACCTGGGCTTGTACACTCCTGGGCCTGCTCCCATCTATGCCTGCACACTCCTAGCCCTGTTCCCACCTGTGCCGGCACACTCCTGGGCCTGCACACTCCTGTCTCTGCACACTCCAGTGTCTGCACACTCCTGGTCCTGCACACTCCTGGGCCTGTACACTCCTCTCTCTGCTCACTCCTGGGCCTGCCCTCTCCTGGGTCCGCACAAATCCTCGTGTGCACATTCCAGAGCCTGCAAACTCCTGGGCCTTCCCTCTCCTGGGCCTGCCCCCTATTCGGCCAGCCCTCTCCAGGACCTGCACATTCTTGGGCCTTCACACTACTGGGCCTGCTCCCACTTGTGCCTGCACACACCTGGCACTGCACACTCCTCGGCCTGCTCCCTCCTGTGCCTGCACACTCCTGGGCATGCACACTCCTGGGCCTGCACACTCCTGGATCTGTACACTCCTGGGCCTTCCCTGCATGGGCCTTCTCTGGCCTAGGCTTGCACACTGTTGGGCCCGCACACACCTGGATTGCACACTCATAGGCCTGCACACTCCAAGACATGCACAATGTTTAGCCTGAACACACCTGGGCCTGTATAATCCTGATTTTGCACACTCCTGGGCCTGAACACTGCTGGGCTGCACAGCCCAAGGCCTGTACAATCTTGGGCCTGCACAATCCTGTCTCTGCACACTGCGGAGTCTGCACACACCTTGGCCTGCACACTCCTGGGCCTGTACACTCCAGGACCTACACCCTCCTTGGCCTGCACACACCTTTGTCTCCACACTCCTGGGCCTGCAATCTTCAGGACCTGCACACTCCTGGGACAGCAGACACCTGGGCCTTCATACTCCTGGACCTGCGAACACTCGGGCCTGCATGAACCTGGGCTTGTACACTCCTGGGCCTGCAAACTTCAGGACCTGCACACTCCTGGGACAGCAGACACCTGGGCCTTCACACTCCTGGACCTGCGCACACTTGGACCTGCATAAACCTGGGCTTTTACACTCCTGGGCCTGCTCCCATCTATGCCTGCACACTCCTAGCCCTGTTCCCACCTGTGCCGGCACACTCCTGGGCCTGCACACTCCTGTCTCTGCACACTGCGGAGTCTGCACACACCTTGGCCTGCACACTCCAGGACCTACACCCTCCTTGGCCTGCACACACCTTTGTCTGCACACTCCTGGGCCTGCAATCTTCAGGACCTGCACACTCCTGGGACAGCAGACACCTGGGCCTTCATACTCCTGGACCTGCGAACACTCGGGCCTGCATGAACCTGGGCTTGTACACTCCTGGGCCTGCAAACTTCAGGACCTGCACACTCCTGGGACAGCAGACACCTGGGCCTTCACACTCCTGGACCTGCGCACACTTGGACCTGCATAAACCTGGGCTTGTACACTCCTGGGCCTGCTCCCATCTATGCCTGCACACTCCTAGCCCTGTTCCCACCTGTGCCGGCACACTCCTGGGCCTGCACACTCCTGTCTCTGCACACTCCAGTGTCTGCACACTCCTGGTCCTGCACACTCCTGGGCCTGTACACTCCTCTCTCTGCTCACTCCTGGGCCTGCCCTCTCCTGGGTCTGCACAAATCCTCGTGTGCACATTCCAGAGCCTGCAAACTCCTGGGCCTTCCCTCTCCTGGGCCTGCCCCCTATTCGGCCGGCCCTCTCCAGGACCTGCACATTCTTGGGCCTTCACACTACTGGGCCTGCTCCCACTTGTGCCTGCACACACCTGGCACTGCACACTCCTCGGCCTGCTCCCTCCTGTGCCTGCACACTCCTGGGCATGCACACTCCTGGGCCTGCACACTCCTGGATCTGTACACTCCTGGGCCTTCCCTGCATGGGCCTTCTCTGGCCTACGCTTGCACACTGTTGGGCCCGCACACACCTGGATTGCACACTCATAGGCCTGCACACTCCAAGACATGCACAATGTTTAGCCTGAACACACCTGGGCCTGTATAATCCTGATTTTGCACACTCCTGGGCCTGAACACTGCTGGGCGGCACAGCCCAAGGCCTGTACAATCTTGGGCCTGCACAATCCTGTCTCTGCACACTGCGGAGTCTGCACACACCTTGGCCTGCACACTCCTGGGCCTGTACACTCCAGGACCTACACCCTCCTTGGCCTGCACACACCATTGTCTGCACACTCCTGGGCCTGCAATCTTCAGGACCTGCACACTCCTGGGACAGCAGACACCTGGGCCTTCATACTCCTGGACCTGCGAACACTCGGGCCTGCATGAACCTGGGCTTGTACACTCCTGGGCCTGCAAACTTCAGGACCTGCACACTCCTGGGACAGCAGACACCTGGGCCTTCACACTCCTGGACATGCGCACACTTGGACCTGCATGAACCTGGGCTTGTACACTCCTGGGCCTGCAAACTTCAGGACCTGCACACTCCTGGGACAGCAGACACCTGGGCCTTCATACTCCTGGACCTGCGCACACTTGGACCTGCATAAACCTGGGCTTGTACACTCCTGGGCCTGCTCCCATCTATGCCTGCACACTCCTAGCCCTGTTCCCACCTGTGCCGGCACACTCCTGGGCCTGCACACTCCTGTCTCTGCACACTGCGGAGTCTGCACACACCTTGGCCTGCACACTCCAGGACCTACACCCTCCTTGGCCTGCACACACCTTTGTCTGCACACTCCTGGGCCTGCAATCTTCAGGACCTGCACACTCCTGGGACAGCAGACACCTGGGCCTTCACACTCCTGGACCTGCGCACACTTGGACCTGCATAAACCTGGGCTTGTACACTCCTGGGCCTGCTCCCATCTATGCCTGCACACTCCTAGCCCTGTTCCCACCTGTGCCGGCACACTCCTGGGCCTGCACACTCCTATCTCTGCACACTCTAGTGTCTGCACACTCCCTGCCCTGCTCCCTCCTGTGCCTCAACACTTCTGGGCCTGCACATTCATGGGCCTGCTCCCTCCTTTGCCTCCACACTCCTGGGCCTGCACACTCCTGGGCATGCACACTCCTGGGCATGCACACTCCTGGGGCTGCTCCATCCGGTGCCTACACACTCCTGGGCCTGTATACTCCTGGGCCTGCACACTCTTTCGCCTGACCTCGCCTGGCCCTACACACTCTTGGGTGTGCAATCTACTGGTCGTGCCCTCTCCTTGGCCTGCACACTCCTGGGCCTGCACACTCCTCTATCTGCACATTCCTGGGCCTGCACACTCCTGGACTTGACCTCTCCTGTGTCTCTGCATACTCCTGGGCCTGCATAACCCTGGGCCTGTTCCCTAGTATGCCTGCACACAGGCTGGCTTGCACACTGCTGGGCCTGATCCCTCCTTAGCCTGCAAACTCCAGGGCCTGCACATACCAGGGGCTGCACCCAACTGTGTCTGGACATTCCTGGGCATGCACACTCCTGGGCCTGCACACTTCTGGGCATGCACACTCCTGGGCCTGCTCGATCCTATGCCTGCACACTCCTGGGCTTGTACACCCATGGGCCTGCAGACTCCTGTGCCAGCACACTCCTGGGCCTGCACACTATTGGGCCTGCCCTCTCCTCGGCCTGCACACTCTTGGGCCTGCACACTCCTAGGCCTGCTCCCTCCTGTGCCTGCACACTAAAGGACCTGCACATTCCTGGGCCTGCTCCCTCCTGTGCCTCCACACTCCAGGGCCTACACACTCCTGGGCCTGCACACTCCTGGGCGTACACACTCCTGGGTCTTCACACTCCTAGGCCTGCCCTCCCTTGGGCCTGCACACTCCTGGTCCGGCCCTCCCCTGGTCCTGAACACTTCTGGGCCTGCACACTCCTGGGCCTGCTCCCTACTGTGCCTGTACACTCCTGGGTATGCACATTCCTGGCCTGACCTCTCCTGAGACTGCGGACTCCTGGGCCTGCACTCTCCTCGACCTGCTCTCACCTGGGCCTGTACCCACTTCGGCCGGCCCTCTCATGGGCCTGCACACCCTTGAGCCTGCACACTCCTGGGCCTGCCATCTCCTGGTCCTGCACACTCCTGGGCCTTCTCGATCCTGTGACTGAACACTCCTGGGCTTGTACACTATTGGGCCTGCCTCTCCTGGGCCTGCACACTCTTGGGCCTGCCCTCTCCTGGGCCTGCCCTCTCCTGGGCCTGCACACACATGGGCCAACCCTCTCCTGGTCCTAAACCCTCCTGTGCATGCACACTTCTGGGCCTGCACACTCCTGTGTCAGCACACTATTGGCATGCACACTCCTGGACCTGCACACTTCTTGGCCTGCTCCCTCCTGTGCCTGCACACTCCAGGGCCTGTACATTCCTGGGCCTGCTCCCTCCTGTGCCTCCACACTCCTGGGCCTGCACACACATGGGCCTGCTCGATATTGTGCCTGCACACTCCTGGGCTTGTACACCCATGGGCCTGCAGACTCCTGTGCCAGCACACTCCTGGGCCTGCACAGTATTGGGCCTGCCCTCTCCTGGGCCTGCACACTCTTGTTCCTGCCCTCTCCTGGGCCTGCACACACATGGGCCTACTCTCTCCTGGGCCTAAACCCTCCTGTGTATGCACATTAATGGGCCTGCACACTCCTGGGCCTGCACACTCCTTGGCCTGCTCCATCCTGGGCTTGCACACTCCTGGTCCTGCACACTCCTGGGCCTGCACACACATGGGCCTACTCACTCCTGGGCCTAAACCCTCCTGTGTATGCATGCTAATGGGCCTGCACACTCTTGGGCCTGCACACACATGGGCCTGCCCTCTCCTGGGCCTGCACACTCTTGGGCCTGCCTTCTACTGGGCCTGCACACACATGGGCCTACTCTCTCCTGGGCCTAAACCCTCCTGTGTATGCACATTAAAGGGCCTGTACTCTCCTGTGCCTGCACACTCCTTGGCCTGCTCCCTCCTGGGCTTGCACACTCCTGGTCCTGCACACTCCTCGGTCTTCACACTCCTAGGCCTGCACACTCCTGACCTGCCCTCTCCTTGGCAGGACCTCAACATTTCTTCCGTCTCCTTTGTCTGCACACTCCTGGTCCTGCACAATCCTGGGCCTGCTCCATCCAGTGCCTGCAGTCTCCTGGACCTGCCTTCTCCTTGGCCGGCCCTCAACATAACTGCCCTCTCCTTTGTCTGCGCACTCCTGGGCCTGGACACACCTGGGCCTGCCCCCAACTGTCCTGCCCTCTGCTGTATCTGCACACCCGTAGGCCTGCACACTCATGTGCCTGCTCCATCCTGTGCCTGCACCCTCCTGTGTCTGAACACTCCTGTGCATGCATACTCCTGGGAACGCAGAGACCTGGGCCTGCACACTCCTGGACCTGCTCTCACCTGGGCCTGCACCCACTTCGGCCGGCCCTCTCCAGGGCCTGCACATTCCTGGGCCTGCACATACCTGGGCCTGCTCTCTCCTGTGCCTGCTCCCTCCTATGCCTGCACACAGCTTGGCTTGCACACTCCTGGGCCTGCTCCGTTCTTAGCCTGCAAACTCCTGGGTCGGCAAACTCCGGGGCCTGACCTCTCCGGGCCTGCACACTCCAGGGCCAGCCCTTTCCTGGGCCTGCATACTGCTAGACCTGCACACTCTTGTGCGTGCACCCTCCTGGGCCTGAACACTCCTATGCCTGCATCCTCCTTTGTCTGCACACTCTTGGGCCTGCCCTCTCCTGGGCCATCACACACATGGGCCTACCCTCTCCTGGGCGTAAACCCTCCTGTGTATGCACACTAATGGGCCTGCCCTCTCCTGGGCCTGCTCCCTCCTGTACCTCCACTCTCCTGGGCCTGCACAATCCTGGGCCTGACCTCTCCGGGCCTGCACAATCTGGGGCCAGCCCTTTCCTGGGCCTGCACACTGCCAGGCCTGCACACTCCTGTGCGTGCACCCTCCTCTGCCTGGACACACTTGGGCCTGCACACTCCTGGGAGTGCACACTCCTGGGCCTGCTCCCTACTGTGCCTCCACAATCCTGGGCCTGCTCCCTCTGCCTGCACAACCCAGGGCCTCCACACTCCTGCTTCTGCTCCCTCCTATGCCTGCACAGTCCTGGGACTGCACACTCCTGGGCCTGCACACTCCTGTGTCTGAACACTCCCGGGCCTGCACACTCCTGATCCTGCGCACCCCTGGACTGTAGGGACTGTACAGTCCTGATCCTGCCCTCTCCTGGACCTGCACAGTCCTGGGCCTGCACACTCCGGGGCCAGCCCTTTCCTGGGCCTGTCCTCTCCTGGGCCTGCACACACCTGTGTCTGCAGACACCTGGGCATGCAGACCCCTGGGCCTGAACAGTTTGGGCCTGGTTCCTGCTGTGCCTGCACACACTTAGGCCTCCAAACACCTGCGTCTGCTCATCCTGGCCCATCACACTCCTCGGACTGAACACTCCTGGGTCTGCACACACAATGGCCTACACACTCCTGTGCCTGCTCCCTCCTGTCCTGCATACTCCTGGCCCTGCACACCGCTGGGCCAGCACAACACTTGTCCTGCCCCCTCCTGCGCCTGCCCACTCAACGGATTGAACACTTCTCTGTCTGCATATTTCTGGGCCTGCACACTCCTGGGTCTACCTTCTCCTTGGCCTGCCCTCTCCTGGGCCTGCACACTCCTTGCCCTGCTCCCTCCTGTGCCTCAACACTTCTGGGCCTGCACATTCATGGGCCTGCTCCCTCCTTTGCCTCCACACTCCTGGGCCTGCACACTCCTGGGCATGCACACTCCTGGGCATGCACACTCCTGGGACTGCCCTCTCCTGGACCTGCACACACCTGGGCCTGCACACTCCTGGGGCTGCTCCATCTGGTGCCTACACACTCCTGGGCCTGTATACTCCTGGGCCTGCACACTCTTTCGCCTGACCTCACCTGGCCCTACGCACTCTTAGGCGTGCAATCTACTGGTCATGCCCTCTCCTTGGCCTGCACACTCCTGGGCCTGCACACTCTTCTGTCTGCACATTCCTGGGCCTGCACACTCCTGGACTTGACCTCTCCTGTGTCTCTGCACACTCCTGGGCCTGCATAACCCTGGGCCTGTTCCCTAGTATGCCTGCACAATCCAGGGCCTCCACACTCCTGCTTCTGCTCCCTCCTGTGCCTGCACAGTCCTGGAACTGCACACTCCTGATCGTGCGCACACTTGGGCCAGCACATTTCTGGGCCTGCTCCCTCCTATGCCTGCACACAGATTGGCTTGCACACTGCTGGGCCTGATCCCTCCTTAGCCTGCAAACTCCAGGGCCTGCACATACCAGGGGCTGCACCCAACTGTGTCTGGACATCCCTGGGCATGCACACTCCTGGGCCTGCACACTCTTGGGCCTGCACACTCCTAGGCCTGCTCCCTCCTGTGCCTGCACACTAAAGGACCTGCACATTCCTGGGCCTGCTCCCTCCTGTGCCTCCACACTCCTGGGCCTGCACACTCCTGGGCGTACACACTCCTAGGTCTTCACACTCCTAGGCCTGCCCTCCCTTGGGCCTGCACACTCCTGGTCCGGCCCTCCCCTGGTCCTGAATACTTCTGGGCCTGCACACTCCTGGGCCTGCTCCCTACTGTGCCTGTACACTCCTGGGTATGCACATTCCTGGCCTGACCTCTCTTGGGACTGCGGACTCCTGGGCCTGCACTCTCCTCGACCTGCTCTCACCAGGGCCTGTACCCACTTCGGCCGGCCCTCTCATGGGCCTGCACATGACTGGGCCTGCACATGACTGGGCCTGCACACTCCTGGGCCTGCCATCTCCTGGTCCTGCACACTCCTGGGCCTTCTCGATCCTATGACTGCACACTCCTGGGCTTGTACACTATTGGGCCTGCCCTCTACTGGGCCTGCCTGCACACTCTTGGGCCTGCACTCTCCTGGGCCTGCCCGCTCCTGGGCCTGCCCTCTCCTGGGCCTGCCCGCTCCTGGGCCTGCCCTCTCCTGGGCCTGCACACACATGGGCCTACCCTCTCCTGGTCCTAAACCCTCCTGTGCATGCACACTTCTGGGCCTGCACACTCCTGTGTCAGCACACTATTGGGCATGCACACTCCTGGACCTGCACACTTCTTGGCCTGCTCCCTCCTGTGCCTGCACACTCCAGGGCCTGTACATTCCTGGGCCTGCTCCCTCCTGTGCCTCCACACTCCTGGGCCTGCACACACATGGGCCTGCTCGATATTGTGCCTGCACACTCCTGGGCTTGTACACCCATGGGCCTGCAGACTCCTGTGCCAGCACACTCCTGGGCCTGCACAGTATTGGGCCTGCCCTCTCCTGGGCCTGCACACTCTTGTGCCTGCCCTCTCCTGGGCCTAAACCCTCCTGTGTATGCACATTAATGGGCCTGCACACTCCTGGGCCTGCACACTCCTTGGCCTGCTCCATCCTGGGCTTGCACACTCCTGGTCCTGCACACTCCTGGGCCTGCACACACATGGGCCTACTCACTCCTGGGCCTAAACCCTCCTGTGTATGCATGCTAATGGGCCTGCACACTCTTGGGCCTGCACACACATGGGCCTGCCCTCTCCTGGGCCTGCACACTCTTGGGCCTGCCTTCTACTGGGCCTGCACACACATGGGCCTACTCTCTCCTGGGCCTAAACCCTCCTGTGTATGCACATTAAAGGGCCTGTACTCTCCTGTGCCTGCACACTCCTTGGCCTGCTCCCTCCTGGGCTTGCACACTCCTGGTCCTGCACACTCCTCGGTCTTCACACTCCTAGGCCTGCACACTCCTGACCTGCCCTCTCCTTGGCAGGACCTCAACATTTCTTCCGTCTCCTTTGTCTGCACACTCCTGGTCCTGCACAATCCTGGGCCTGCTCCATCCAGTGCCTGCAGTCTCCTGGACCTGCCTTCTCCTTGGCCGGCCCTCAACATAACTGCCCTCTCCTTTGTCTGCGCACTCCTGGGCCTGGACACACCTGGGCCTGCCCCCAACTGTCCTGCCCTCTGCTGTATCTGCACACCCGTAGGCCTGCACACTCATGTGCCTGCTCCATCCTGTGCCTGCACCCTCCTGTGTCTGAACACTCCTGTGCATGCATACTCCTGGGAACGCAGAGACCTGGGCCTGCACACTCCTGGACCTGCTCTCACCTGGGCCTGCACCCACTTCGGCCGGCCCTCTCCTGGGCCTGCACATTCCTGGGCCTGCACATACCTGGGCCTGCTCTCTCCTGTGCCTGCTCCCTCCTATGCCTGCACACAGCTTGGCTTGCACACTCCTGGGCCTGCTCCGTTCTTAGCCTGCAAACTCCTGGGTCGGCAAACTCCGGGGCCTGACCTCTCCGGGCCTGCACACTCCAGGGCCAGCCCTTTCCTGGGCCTGCATACTGCTAGACCTGCACACTCTTGTGCGTGCACCCTCCTGGGCCTGAACACTCCTATGCCTGCATCCTCCTTTGTCTGCACACTCTTGGGCCTGCCCTCTCCTGGGCCATCACACACATGGGCCTACCCTCTCCTGGGCGTAAACCCTCCTGTGTATGCACACTAATGGGCCTGCACACTCCTGGGCCTGCACACACATGGGCCTGCTCGATCCTGTGCCTGAACACTCCTGGGCCTGACCTCTCCGGGCCTGCACAATCTGGGGCCAGCCCTTTCCTGGGCCTGCACACTGCCAGGCCTGCACACTCCTGTGCGTGCACCCTCCTCTGCCTGGACACACTTGGGCCTGCACACTCCTGGGAGTGCACACTCCTGGGCCTGCTCCCTACTGTGCCTCCACAATCCTGGGCCTGCTCCCTCTGCCTGCACAACCCAGGGCCTCCACACTCCTGCTTCTGCTCCCTCCTATGCCTGCACAGTCCTGGGACTGCACACTCCTGGGCCTGCACACTCCTGTGTCTGAACACTCCCGGGCCTGCACACTCCTGATCCTGCGCACCCCTGGACTGTAGGGACTGTACAGTCCTGATCCTGCCCTCTCCTGGACCTGCACAGTCCTGGGCCTGCACACTCCGGGGCCAGCCCTTTCCTGGGCCTGTCCTCTCCTGGGCCTGCACACACCTGTGTCTGCAGACACCTGGGCATGCAGACCCCTGGGCCTGAACAGTTTGGGCCTGGTTCCTGCTGTGCCTGCACACACTTAGGCCTCCAAACACCTGCGTCTGCTCATCCTGGCCCATCACACTCCTCGGACTGAACACTCCTGGGTCTGCACACACAATGGCCTACACACTCCTGTGCCTGCTCCCTCCTGTCCTGCATACTCCTGGCCCTGCACACCGCTGGGCCAGCACAACACTTGTCCTGCCCCCTCCTGCGCCTGCCCACTCAACGGATTGAACACTTCTCTGTCTGCATATTTCTGGGCCTGCACACTCCTGGGTCTACCTTCTCCTTGGCCTGCCCTCTCCTGGGCCTGCACACTCCTTGCCCTGCTCCCTCCTGTGCCTCAACACTTCTGGGCCTGCACATTCATGGGCCTGCTCCCTCCTTTGCCTCCACACTCCTGGGCCTGCACACTCCTGGGCATGCACACTCCTGGGCATGCACACTCCTGGGACTGCCCTCTCCTGGACCTGCACACACCTGGGCCTGCACACTCCTGGGGCTGCTCCATCTGGTGCCTACACACTCCTGGGCCTGTATACTCCTGGGCCTGCACACTCTTTCGCCTGACCTCACCTGGCCCTACGCACTCTTAGGCGTGCAATCTACTGGTCATGCCCTCTCCTTGGCCTGCACACTCCTGGGCCTGCACACTCTTCTGTCTGCACATTCCTGGGCCTGCACACTCCTGGACTTGACCTCTCCTGTGTCTCTGCACACTCCTGGGCCTGCATAACCCTGGGCCTGTTCCCTAGTATGCCTGCACAATCCAGGGCCTCCACACTCCTGCTTCTGCTCCCTCCTGTGCCTGCACAGTCCTGGAACTGCACACTCCTGATCGTGCGCACACTTGGGCCAGCACATTTCTGGGCCTGCTCCCTCCTATGCCTGCACACAGATTGGCTTGCACACTGCTGGGCCTGATCCCTCCTTAGCCTGCAAACTCCAGGGCCTGCACATACCAGGGGCTGCACCCAACTGTGTCTGGACATCCCTGGGCATGCACACTCCTGGGCCTGCACACTCTTGGGCCTGCACACTCCTAGGCCTGCTCCCTCCTGTGCCTGCACACTAAAGGACCTGCACATTCCTGGGCCTGCTCCCTCCTGTGCCTCCACACTCCTGGGCCTGCACACTCCTGGGCGTACACACTCCTAGGTCTTCACACTCCTAGGCCTGCCCTCCCTTGGGCCTGCACACTCCTGGTCCGGCCCTCCCCTGGTCCTGAATACTTCTGGGCCTGCACACTCCTGGGCCTGCTCCCTACTGTGCCTGTACACTCCTGGGTATGCACATTCCTGGCCTGACCTCTCTTGGGACTGCGGACTCCTGGGCCTGCACTCTCCTCGACCTGCTCTCACCAGGGCCTGTACCCACTTCGGCCGGCCCTCTCATGGGCCTGCACATGACTGGGCCTGCACATGACTGGGCCTGCACACTCCTGGGCCTGCCATCTCCTGGTCCTGCACACTCCTGGGCCTTCTCGATCCTATGACTGCACACTCCTGGGCTTGTACACTATTGGGCCTGCCCTCTACTGGGCCTGCCTGCACACTCTTGGGCCTGCACTCTCCTGGGCCTGCCCGCTCCTGGGCCTGCCCTCTCCTGGGCCTGCCCGCTCCTGGGCCTGCCCTCTCCTGGGCCTGCACACACATGGGCCTACCCTCTCCTGGTCCTAAACCCTCCTGTGCATGCACACTTCTGGGCCTGCACACTCCTGTGTCAGCACACTATTGGGCATGCACACTCCTGGACCTGCACACTTCTTGGCCTGCTCCCTCCTGTGCCTGCACACTCCAGGGCCTGTACATTCCTGGGCCTGCTCCCTCCTGTGCCTCCACACTCCTGGGCCTGCACACACATGGGCCTGCTCGATATTGTGCCTGCACACTCCTGGGCTTGTACACCCATGGGCCTGCAGACTCCTGTGCCAGCACACTCCTGGGCCTGCACAGTATTGGGCCTGCCCTCTCCTGGGCCTGCACACTCTTGTGCCTGCCCTCTCCTGGGCCTAAACCCTCCTGTGTATGCACATTAATGGGCCTGCACACTCCTGGGCCTGCACACTCCTTGGCCTGCTCCATCCTGGGCTTGCACACTCCTGGTCCTGCACACTCCTGGGCCTGCACACACATGGGCCTACTCACTCCTGGGCCTAAACCCTCCTGTGTATGCATGCTAATGGGCCTGCACACTCTTGGGCCTGCACACACATGGGCCTGCCCTCTCCTGGGCCTGCACACTCTTGGGCCTGCCTTCTACTGGGCCTGCACACACATGGGCCTACTCTCTCCTGGGCCTAAACCCTCCTGTGTATGCACATTAAAGGGCCTGTACTCTCCTGTGCCTGCACACTCCTTGGCCTGCTCCCTCCTGGGCTTGCACACTCCTGGTCCTGCACACTCCTCGGTCTTCACACTCCTAGGCCTGCACACTCCTGACCTGCCCTCTCCTTGGCAGGACCTCAACATTTCTTCCGTCTCCTTTGTCTGCACACTCCTGGTCCTGCACAATCCTGGGCCTGCTCCATCCAGTGCCTGCAGTCTCCTGGACCTGCCTTCTCCTTGGCCGGCCCTCAACATAACTGCCCTCTCCTTTGTCTGCGCACTCCTGGGCCTGGACACACCTGGGCCTGCCCCCAACTGTCCTGCCCTCTGCTGTATCTGCACACCCGTAGGCCTGCACACTCATGTGCCTGCTCCATCCTGTGCCTGCACCCTCCTGTGTCTGAACACTCCTGTGCATGCATACTCCTGGGAACGCAGAGACCTGGGCCTGCACACTCCTGGACCTGCTCTCACCTGGGCCTGCACCCACTTCGGCCGGCCCTCTCCTGGGCCTGCACATTCCTGGGCCTGCACATACCTGGGCCTGCTCTCTCCTGTGCCTGCTCCCTCCTATGCCTGCACACAGCTTGGCTTGCACACTCCTGGGCCTGCTCCGTTCTTAGCCTGCAAACTCCTGGGTCGGCAAACTCCGGGGCCTGACCTCTCCGGGCCTGCACACTCCAGGGCCAGCCCTTTCCTGGGCCTGCATACTGCTAGACCTGCACACTCTTGTGCGTGCACCCTCCTGGGCCTGAACACTCCTATGCCTGCATCCTCCTTTGTCTGCACACTCTTGGGCCTGCCCTCTCCTGGGCCATCACACACATGGGCCTACCCTCTCCTGGGCGTAAACCCTCCTGTGTATGCACACTAATGGGCCTGCACACTCCTGGGCCTGCACACACATGGGCCTGCTCGATCCTGTGCCTGAACACTCCTGGGCTTGTACACCCATGGGCCTGCAGACTCCTGTGCCAGCACACTCCTGGGCCTGCACACTATTGGGCCTGCCCTCTCCTGGGCCAGCCCTCTCCTGGGCCTGCACACACATGGGCCTACTCTCTCCTGGTCCTAAACCCTCCTGTGTATGCACACTAATGGGCCTGTACACTTCTGGGCCTGCACACTCCTGTGTCAGCACACTATTGGGCATGCACACTCCTGGGCCTGCACACTCCTTGGCCTGCTCCCTCCTGTGCCTGCACACTCCAGGGCCTGCACATTCCTGGGCCTGCTCCCTCCTGTGCCTCCACACTCCTGGGCCTGCACACTCCTGGGCCTGCACACTTCTGTGTCTGAACACTCCCGGGCCTGCACACTCCTGATCCTGCGCACCCCTGGACTGTAGGGACTGTACAGTCCCAATCCTGCCCTCTCCTGGACCTGCACAGTCCTTGGCCTGCCCTCTCCTGGGCCTGCACACTCCGGGGCCAGCCCTTTCCTGGGCCTGTCCTCTCCTGGGCCTGCACACTCCTGTGTCTGCAGACACCTGGGCATGCAGACCCCTGGGCCTGAACAGTTCTGGGCCTGGTTCCTGCTGTGCCTGCACACACTTAGGTCCAAACACCTAGGTCTGCTCATCCTGGCCCATCACACTCCTCGGACTGAACACTCCTGGGTCTGCACACACAATGGCCTACACACTCCTGTGCCTGCTCCCTCCTGTGCATGCATACTCCTGGCCCAGCACACTGCTGGGCCAGCACAACACTTGTCCTGCCCCCTCCTGTGCCTGCCCACTCAATGGATTGAACACTTCTGTGTCTGCATATTTCTGGGCCTGCCCACTCCTGGGTCTACCTTCTCCTTGGCCTGCCCTCTCCTGGGCCTGCACACTCCCTGCCCTGCTCCCTCCTGTGCCTCAACACTTCTGGGCCTGCACATTCATGGGCCTGCTCCCTCCTTTGCCTCCACACTCCTGGGCCTGCACACTCCTGGGCATGCACACTCCTGGGCATGCACACTCCTGGGGCTGCTCCATCCGGTGCCTACACACTCCTGGGCCTGTATACTCCTGGGCCTGCACACTCTTTCGCCTGACCTCGCCTGGCCCTACACACTCTTGGGCGTGCAATCTACTGGTCGTGCCCTCTCCTTGGCCTGCACACTCCTGGGCCTGCACACTCCTCTATCTGCACATTCCTGGGCCTGCACACTCCTGGACTTGACCTCTCCTGTGTCTCTGCATACTCCTGGGCCTGCATAACCCTGGGCCTGTTCCCTAGTATGCCTGCACACAGGCTGGCTTGCACACTGCTGGGCCTGATCCCTCCTTAGCCTGCAAACTCCAGGGCCTGCACATACCAGGGGCTGCACCCAACTGTGTCTGGACATTCCTGGGCATGCACACTCCTGGGCCTGCACACTTCTGGGCATGCACACTCCTGGGCCTGCTCGATCCTATGCCTGCACACTCCTGGGCTTGTACACCCATGGGCCTGCAGACTCCTGTGCCAGCACACTCCTGGGCCTGCACACTATTGGGCCTGCCCTCTCCTCGGCCTGCACACTCTTGGGCCTGCACACTCCTAGGCCTGCTCCCTCCTGTGCCTGCACACTAAAGGACCTGCACATTCCTGGGCCTGCTCCCTCCTGTGCCTCCACACTCCAGGGCCTACACACTCCTGGGCCTGCACACTCCTGGGCGTACACACTCCTGGGTCTTCACACTCCTAGGCCTGCCCTCCCTTGGGCCTGCACACTCCTGGTCCGGCCCTCCCCTGGTCCTGAACACTTCTGGGCCTGCACACTCCTGGGCCTGCTCCCTACTGTGCCTGTACACTCCTGGGTATGCACATTCCTGGCCTGACCTCTCCTGAGACTGCGGACTCCTGGGCCTGCACTCTCCTCGACCTGCTCTCACCTGGGCCTGTACCCACTTCGGCCGGCCCTCTCATGGGCCTGCACACCCTTGAGCCTGCACACTCCTGGGCCTGCCATCTCCTGGTCCTGCACACTCCTGGGCCTTCTCGATCCTGTGACTGAACACTCCTGGGCTTGTACACTATTGGGCCTGCCCTCTCCTGGGCCTGCACACTCTTGGGCCTGCCCTCTCCTGGGCCTGCCCTCTCCTGGGCCTGCACACACATGGGCCAACCCTCTCCTGGTCCTAAACCCTCCTGTGCATGCACACTTCTGGGCCTGCACACTCCTGTGTCAGCACACTATTGGCATGCACACTCCTGGACCTGCACACTTCTTGGCCTGCTCCCTCCTGTGCCTGCACACTCCAGGGCCTGTACATTCCTGGGCCTGCTCCCTCCTGTGCCTCCACACTCCTGGGCCTGCACACACATGGGCCTGCTCGATATTGTGCCTGCACACTCCTGGGCTTGTACACCCATGGGCCTGCAGACTCCTGTGCCAGCACACTCCTGGGCCTGCACAGTATTGGGCCTGCCCTCTCCTGGGCCTGCACACTCTTGTTCCTGCCCTCTCCTGGGCCTGCACACACATGGGCCTACTCTCTCCTGGGCCTAAACCCTCCTGTGTATGCACATTAATGGGCCTGCACACTCCTGGGCCTGCACACTCCTTGGCCTGCTCCATCCTGGGCTTGCACACTCCTGGTCCTGCACACTCCTGGGCCTGCACACACATGGGCCTACTCACTCCTGGGCCTAAACCCTCCTGTGTATGCATGCTAATGGGCCTGCACACTCTTGGGCCTGCACACACATGGGCCTGCCCTCTCCTGGGCCTGCACACTCTTGGGCCTGCCTTCTACTGGGCCTGCACACACATGGGCCTACTCTCTCCTGGGCCTAAACCCTCCTGTGTATGCACATTAAAGGGCCTGTACTCTCCTGTGCCTGCACACTCCTTGGCCTGCTCCCTCCTGGGCTTGCACACTCCTGGTCCTGCACACTCCTCGGTCTTCACACTCCTAGGCCTGCACACTCCTGACCTGCCCTCTCCTTGGCAGGACCTCAACATTTCTTCCGTCTCCTTTGTCTGCACACTCCTGGTCCTGCACAATCCTGGGCCTGCTCCATCCAGTGCCTGCAGTCTCCTGGACCTGCCTTCTCCTTGGCCGGCCCTCAACATAACTGCCCTCTCCTTTGTCTGCGCACTCCTGGGCCTGGACACACCTGGGCCTGCCCCCAACTGTCCTGCCCTCTGCTGTATCTGCACACCCGTAGGCCTGCACACTCATGTGCCTGCTCCATCCTGTGCCTGCACCCTCCTGTGTCTGAACACTCCTGTGCATGCATACTCCTGGGAACGCAGAGACCTGGGCCTGCACACTCCTGGACCTGCTCTCACCTGGGCCTGCACCCACTTCGGCCGGCCCTCTCCTGGGCCTGCACATTCCTGGGCCTGCACATACCTGGGCCTGCTCTCTCCTGTGCCTGCTCCCTCCTATGCCTGCACACAGCTTGGCTTGCACACTCCTGGGCCTGCTCCGTTCTTAGCCTGCAAACTCCTGGGTCGGCAAACTCCGGGGCCTGACCTCTCCGGGCCTGCACACTCCAGGGCCAGCCCTTTCCTGGGCCTGCATACTGCTAGACCTGCACACTCTTGTGCGTGCACCCTCCTGGGCCTGAACACTCCTATGCCTGCAGCCTCCTTTGTCTGCACACTCTTGGGCCTGCCCTCTCCTGGGCCATCACACACATGGGCCTACCCTCTCCTGGGCGTAAACCCTCCTGTGTATGCACACTAATGGGCCTGCCCTCTCCTGGGCCTGCTCCCTCCTGTACCTCCACTCTCCTGGGCCTGCACAATCCTGGGCCTGACCTCTCCGGGCCTGCACAATCTGGGGCCAGCCCTTTCCTGGGCCTGCACACTGCCTGGCCTGCACACTCCTGTGCGTGCACCCTCCTCTGCCTGGACACACTTGGGCCTGCACACTCCTGGGAGTGCACACTCCTGGGCCTGCTCCCTACTGTGCCTCCACAATCCTGGGCTTGCTCCCTCTGCCTGCACAACCCAGGGCCTCCACACTCCTGCTTCTGCTCCCTCCTATGCCTGCACAGTCCTGGGACTGCACACTCCTGGGCCTGCACACTCCTGTGTCTGAACACTCCCGGGCCTGCACACTCCTGATCCTGCGCACCCCTGGACTGTAGGGACTGTACAGTCCTGATCCTGCCCTCTCCTGGACCTGCACAGTCCTTGGCCTGCACACTCCGGGGCCAGCCCTTTCCTGGGCCTGTCCTCTCCTGGGCCTGCACACACCTGTGTCTGCAGACACCTGGGCATGCAGACCCCTGGGCCTGAACAGTTTGGGCCTGGTTCCTGCTGTGCCTGCACACACTTAGGCCTCCAAACACCTGCGTCTGCTCATCCTGGCCCATCACACTCCTCGGACTGAACACTCCTGGGTCTGCACACACAATGGCCTACACACTCCTGTGCCTGCTCCCTCCTGTCCTGCATACTCCTGGCCCTGCACACCGCTGGGCCAGCACAACACTTGTCCTGCCCCCTCCTGCGCCTGCCCACTCAACGGATTGAACACTTCTCTGTCTGCATATTTCTGGGCCTGCACACTCCTGGGTCTACCTTCTCCTTGGCCTGCCCTCTCCTGGGCCTGCACACTCCTTGCCCTGCTCCCTCCTGTGCCTCAACACTTCTGGGCCTGCACATTCATGGGCCTGCTCCCTCCTTTGCCTCCACACTCCTGGGCCTGCACACTCCTGGGCATGCACACTCCTGGGCATGCACACTCCTGGGACTGCCCTCTCCTGGACCTGCACACACCTGGGCCTGCACACTCCTGGGGCTGCTCCATCTGGTGCCTACACACTCCTGGGCCTGTATACTCCTGGGCCTGCACACTCTTTCGCCTGACCTCACCTGGCCCTACGCACTCTTAGGCGTGCAATCTACTGGTCATGCCCTCTCCTTGGCCTGCACACTCCTGGGCCTGCACACTCTTCTGTCTGCACATTCCTGGGCCTGCACACTCCTGGACTTGACCTCTCCTGTGTCTCTGCACACTCCTGGGCCTGCATAACCCTGGGCCTGTTCCCTAGTATGCCTGCACAATCCAGGGCCTCCACACTCCTGCTTCTGCTCCCTCCTGTGCCTGCACAGTCCTGGAACTGCACACTCCTGATCGTGCGCACACTTGGGCCAGCACATTTCTGGGCCTGCTCCCTCCTATGCCTGCACACAGATTGGCTTGCACACTGCTGGGCCTGATCCCTCCTTAGCCTGCAAACTCCAGGGCCTGCACATACCAGGGGCTGCACCCAACTGTGTCTGGACATCCCTGGGCATGCACACTCCTGGGCCTGCACACTCTTGGGCCTGCACACTCCTAGGCCTGCTCCCTCCTGTGCCTGCACACTAAAGGACCTGCACATTCCTGGGCCTGCTCCCTCCTGTGCCTCCACACTCCTGGGCCTGCACACTCCTGGGCGTACACACTCCTAGGTCTTCACACTCCTAGGCCTGCCCTCCCTTGGGCCTGCACACTCCTGGTCCGGCCCTCCCCTGGTCCTGAATACTTCTGGGCCTGCACACTCCTGGGCCTGCTCCCTACTGTGCCTGTACACTCCTGGGTATGCACATTCCTGGCCTGACCTCTCTTGGGACTGCGGACTCCTGGGCCTGCACTCTCCTCGACCTGCTCTCACCAGGGCCTGTACCCACTTCGGCCGGCCCTCTCATGGGCCTGCACATGACTGGGCCTGCACATGACTGGGCCTGCACACTCCTGGGCCTGCCATCTCCTGGTCCTGCACACTCCTGGGCCTTCTCGATCCTATGACTGCACACTCCTGGGCTTGTACACTATTGGGCCTGCCCTCTACTGGGCCTGCCTGCACACTCTTGGGCCTGCACTCTCCTGGGCCTGCCCGCTCCTGGGCCTGCCCTCTCCTGGGCCTGCCCGCTCCTGGGCCTGCCCTCTCCTGGGCCTGCACACACATGGGCCTACCCTCTCCTGGTCCTAAACCCTCCTGTGCATGCACACTTCTGGGCCTGCACACTCCTGTGTCAGCACACTATTGGGCATGCACACTCCTGGACCTGCACACTTCTTGGCCTGCTCCCTCCTGTGCCTGCACACTCCAGGGCCTGTACATTCCTGGGCCTGCTCCCTCCTGTGCCTCCACACTCCTGGGCCTGCACACACATGGGCCTGCTCGATATTGTGCCTGCACACTCCTGGGCTTGTACACCCATGGGCCTGCAGACTCCTGTGCCAGCACACTCCTGGGCCTGCACAGTATTGGGCCTGCCCTCTCCTGGGCCTGCACACTCTTGTGCCTGCCCTCTCCTGGGCCTAAACCCTCCTGTGTATGCACATTAATGGGCCTGCACACTCCTGGGCCTGCACACTCCTTGGCCTGCTCCATCCTGGGCTTGCACACTCCTGGTCCTGCACACTCCTGGGCCTGCACACACATGGGCCTACTCACTCCTGGGCCTAAACCCTCCTGTGTATGCATGCTAATGGGCCTGCACACTCTTGGGCCTGCACACACATGGGCCTGCCCTCTCCTGGGCCTGCACACTCTTGGGCCTGCCTTCTACTGGGCCTGCACACACATGGGCCTACTCTCTCCTGGGCCTAAACCCTCCTGTGTATGCACATTAAAGGGCCTGTACTCTCCTGTGCCTGCACACTCCTTGGCCTGCTCCCTCCTGGGCTTGCACACTCCTGGTCCTGCACACTCCTCGGTCTTCACACTCCTAGGCCTGCACACTCCTGACCTGCCCTCTCCTTGGCAGGACCTCAACATTTCTTCCGTCTCCTTTGTCTGCACACTCCTGGTCCTGCACAATCCTGGGCCTGCTCCATCCAGTGCCTGCAGTCTCCTGGACCTGCCTTCTCCTTGGCCGGCCCTCAACATAACTGCCCTCTCCTTTGTCTGCGCACTCCTGGGCCTGGACACACCTGGGCCTGCCCCCAACTGTCCTGCCCTCTGCTGTATCTGCACACCCGTAGGCCTGCACACTCATGTGCCTGCTCCATCCTGTGCCTGCACCCTCCTGTGTCTGAACACTCCTGTGCATGCATACTCCTGGGAACGCAGAGACCTGGGCCTGCACACTCCTGGACCTGCTCTCACCTGGGCCTGCACCCACTTCGGCCGGCCCTCTCCTGGGCCTGCACATTCCTGGGCCTGCACATACCTGGGCCTGCTCTCTCCTGTGCCTGCTCCCTCCTATGCCTGCACACAGCTTGGCTTGCACACTCCTGGGCCTGCTCCGTTCTTAGCCTGCAAACTCCTGGGTCGGCAAACTCCGGGGCCTGACCTCTCCGGGCCTGCACACTCCAGGGCCAGCCCTTTCCTGGGCCTGCATACTGCTAGACCTGCACACTCTTGTGCGTGCACCCTCCTGGGCCTGAACACTCCTATGCCTGCATCCTCCTTTGTCTGCACACTCTTGGGCCTGCCCTCTCCTGGGCCATCACACACATGGGCCTACCCTCTCCTGGGCGTAAACCCTCCTGTGTATGCACACTAATGGGCCTGCACACTCCTGGGCCTGCACACACATGGGCCTGCTCGATCCTGTGCCTGAACACTCCTGGGCTTGTACACCCATGGGCCTGCAGACTCCTGTGCCAGCACACTCCTGGGCCTGCACACTATTGGGCCTGCCCTCTCCTGGGCCAGCCCTCTCCTGGGCCTGCACACACATGGGCCTACTCTCTCCTGGTCCTAAACCCTCCTGTGTATGCACACTAATGGGCCTGTACACTTCTGGGCCTGCACACTCCTGTGTCAGCACACTATTGGGCATGCACACTCCTGGGCCTGCACACTCCTTGGCCTGCTCCCTCCTGTGCCTGCACACTCCAGGGCCTGCACATTCCTGGGCCTGCTCCCTCCTGTGCCTCCACACTCCTGGGCCTGCACACTCCTGGGCCTGCACACTTCTGTGTCTGAACACTCCCGGGCCTGCACACTCCTGATCCTGCGCACCCCTGGACTGTAGGGACTGTACAGTCCCAATCCTGCCCTCTCCTGGACCTGCACAGTCCTTGGCCTGCCCTCTCCTGGGCCTGCACACTCCGGGGCCAGCCCTTTCCTGGGCCTGTCCTCTCCTGGGCCTGCACACTCCTGTGTCTGCAGACACCTGGGCATGCAGACCCCTGGGCCTGAACAGTTCTGGGCCTGGTTCCTGCTGTGCCTGCACACACTTAGGTCCAAACACCTAGGTCTGCTCATCCTGGCCCATCACACTCCTCGGACTGAACACTCCTGGGTCTGCACACACAATGGCCTACACACTCCTGTGCCTGCTCCCTCCTGTGCATGCATACTCCTGGCCCAGCACACTGCTGGGCCAGCACAACACTTGTCCTGCCCCCTCCTGTGCCTGCCCACTCAATGGATTGAACACTTCTGTGTCTGCATATTTCTGGGCCTGCCCACTCCTGGGTCTACCTTCTCCTTGGCCTGCCCTCTCCTGGGCCTGCACACTCCCTGCCCTGCTCCCTCCTGTGCCTCAACACTTCTGGGCCTGCACATTCATGGGCCTGCTCCCTCCTTTGCCTCCACACTCCTGGGCCTGCACACTCCTGGGCATGCACACTCCTGGGCATGCACACTCCTGGGGCTGCTCCATCCGGTGCCTACACACTCCTGGGCCTGTATACTCCTGGGCCTGCACACTCTTTCGCCTGACCTCGCCTGGCCCTACACACTCTTGGGCGTGCAATCTACTGGTCGTGCCCTCTCCTTGGCCTGCACACTCCTGGGCCTGCACACTCCTCTATCTGCACATTCCTGGGCCTGCACACTCCTGGACTTGACCTCTCCTGTGTCTCTGCATACTCCTGGGCCTGCATAACCCTGGGCCTGTTCCCTAGTATGCCTGCACACAGGCTGGCTTGCACACTGCTGGGCCTGATCCCTCCTTAGCCTGCAAACTCCAGGGCCTGCACATACCAGGGGCTGCACCCAACTGTGTCTGGACATTCCTGGGCATGCACACTCCTGGGCCTGCACACTTCTGGGCATGCACACTCCTGGGCCTGCTCGATCCTATGCCTGCACACTCCTGGGCTTGTACACCCATGGGCCTGCAGACTCCTGTGCCAGCACACTCCTGGGCCTGCACACTATTGGGCCTGCCCTCTCCTCGGCCTGCACACTCTTGGGCCTGCACACTCCTAGGCCTGCTCCCTCCTGTGCCTGCACACTAAAGGACCTGCACATTCCTGGGCCTGCTCCCTCCTGTGCCTCCACACTCCAGGGCCTACACACTCCTGGGCCTGCACACTCCTGGGCGTACACACTCCTGGGTCTTCACACTCCTAGGCCTGCCCTCCCTTGGGCCTGCACACTCCTGGTCCGGCCCTCCCCTGGTCCTGAACACTTCTGGGCCTGCACACTCCTGGGCCTGCTCCCTACTGTGCCTGTACACTCCTGGGTATGCACATTCCTGGCCTGACCTCTCCTGAGACTGCGGACTCCTGGGCCTGCACTCTCCTCGACCTGCTCTCACCTGGGCCTGTACCCACTTCGGCCGGCCCTCTCATGGGCCTGCACACCCTTGAGCCTGCACACTCCTGGGCCTGCCATCTCCTGGTCCTGCACACTCCTGGGCCTTCTCGATCCTGTGACTGAACACTCCTGGGCTTGTACACTATTGGGCCTGCCCTCTCCTGGGCCTGCACACTCTTGGGCCTGCCCTCTCCTGGGCCTGCCCTCTCCTGGGCCTGCACACACATGGGCCAACCCTCTCCTGGTCCTAAACCCTCCTGTGCATGCACACTTCTGGGCCTGCACACTCCTGTGTCAGCACACTATTGGCATGCACACTCCTGGACCTGCACACTTCTTGGCCTGCTCCCTCCTGTGCCTGCACACTCCAGGGCCTGTACATTCCTGGGCCTGCTCCCTCCTGTGCCTCCACACTCCTGGGCCTGCACACACATGGGCCTGCTCGATATTGTGCCTGCACACTCCTGGGCTTGTACACCCATGGGCCTGCAGACTCCTGTGCCAGCACACTCCTGGGCCTGCACAGTATTGGGCCTGCCCTCTCCTGGGCCTGCACACTCTTGTTCCTGCCCTCTCCTGGGCCTGCACACACATGGGCCTACTCTCTCCTGGGCCTAAACCCTCCTGTGTATGCACATTAATGGGCCTGCACACTCCTGGGCCTGCACACTCCTTGGCCTGCTCCATCCTGGGCTTGCACACTCCTGGTCCTGCACACTCCTGGGCCTGCACACACATGGGCCTACTCACTCCTGGGCCTAAACCCTCCTGTGTATGCATGCTAATGGGCCTGCACACTCTTGGGCCTGCACACACATGGGCCTGCCCTCTCCTGGGCCTGCACACTCTTGGGCCTGCCTTCTACTGGGCCTGCACACACATGGGCCTACTCTCTCCTGGGCCTAAACCCTCCTGTGTATGCACATTAAAGGGCCTGTACTCTCCTGTGCCTGCACACTCCTTGGCCTGCTCCCTCCTGGGCTTGCACACTCCTGGTCCTGCACACTCCTCGGTCTTCACACTCCTAGGCCTGCACACTCCTGACCTGCCCTCTCCTTGGCAGGACCTCAACATTTCTTCCGTCTCCTTTGTCTGCACACTCCTGGTCCTGCACAATCCTGGGCCTGCTCCATCCAGTGCCTGCAGTCTCCTGGACCTGCCTTCTCCTTGGCCGGCCCTCAACATAACTGCCCTCTCCTTTGTCTGCGCACTCCTGGGCCTGGACACACCTGGGCCTGCCCCCAACTGTCCTGCCCTCTGCTGTATCTGCACACCCGTAGGCCTGCACACTCATGTGCCTGCTCCATCCTGTGCCTGCACCCTCCTGTGTCTGAACACTCCTGTGCATGCATACTCCTGGGAACGCAGAGACCTGGGCCTGCACACTCCTGGACCTGCTCTCACCTGGGCCTGCACCCACTTCGGCCGGCCCTCTCCTGGGCCTGCACATTCCTGGGCCTGCACATACCTGGGCCTGCTCTCTCCTGTGCCTGCTCCCTCCTATGCCTGCACACAGCTTGGCTTGCACACTCCTGGGCCTGCTCCGTTCTTAGCCTGCAAACTCCTGGGTCGGCAAACTCCGGGGCCTGACCTCTCCGGGCCTGCACACTCCAGGGCCAGCCCTTTCCTGGGCCTGCATACTGCTAGACCTGCACACTCTTGTGCGTGCACCCTCCTGGGCCTGAACACTCCTATGCCTGCATCCTCCTTTGTCTGCACACTCTTGGGCCTGCCCTCTCCTGGGCCATCACACACATGGGCCTACCCTCTCCTGGGCGTAAACCCTCCTGTGTATGCACACTAATGGGCCTGCCCTCTCCTGGGCCTGCTCCCTCCTGTACCTCCACTCTCCTGGGCCTGCACAATCCTGGGCCTGACCTCTCCGGGCCTGCACAATCTGGGGCCAGCCCTTTCCTGGGCCTGCACACTGCCAGGCCTGCACACTCCTGTGCGTGCACCCTCCTCTGCCTGGACACACTTGGGCCTGCACACTCCTGGGAGTGCACACTCCTGGGCCTGCTCCCTACTGTGCCTCCACAATCCTGGGCCTGCTCCCTCTGCCTGCACAACCCAGGGCCTCCACACTCCTGCTTCTGCTCCCTCCTATGCCTGCACAGTCCTGGGACTGCACACTCCTGGGCCTGCACACTCCTGTGTCTGAACACTCCCGGGCCTGCACACTCCTGATCCTGCGCACCCCTGGACTGTAGGGACTGTACAGTCCTGATCCTGCCCTCTCCTGGACCTGCACAGTCCTTGGCCTGCACACTCCGGGGCCAGCCCTTTCCTGGGCCTGTCCTCTCCTGGGCCTGCACACTCCTGTGTCTGCAGACACCTGGGCATGCAGACCCCTGGGCCTGAACAGTTTGGGCCTGGTTCCTGCTGTGCCTGCACACACTTAGGCCTCCAAACACCTGCGTCTGCTCATCCTGGCCCATCACACTCCTCGGACTGAACACTCCTGGGTCTGCACACACAATGGCCTACACACTCCTGTGCCTGCTCCCTCCTGTCCTGCATACTCCTGGCCCTGCACACCGCTGGGCCAGCACAACACTTGTCCTGCCCCCTCCTGCGCCTGCCCACTCAACGGATTGAACACTTCTCTGTCTGCATATTTCTGGGCCTGCACACTCCTGGGTCTACCTTCTCCTTGGCCTGCCCTCTCCTGGGCCTGCACACTCCTTGCCCTGCTCCCTCCTGTGCCTCAACACTTCTGGGCCTGCACATTCATGGGCCTGCTCCCTCCTTTGCCTCCACACTCCTGGGCCTGCACACTCCTGGGCATGCACACTCCTGGGCATGCACACTCCTGGGACTGCCCTCTCCTGGACCTGCACACACCTGGGCCTGCACACTCCTGGGGCTGCTCCATCTGGTGCCTACACACTCCTGGGCCTGTATACTCCTGGGCCTGCACACTCTTTCGCCTGACCTCACCTGGCCCTACGCACTCTTAGGCGTGCAATCTACTGGTCATGCCCTCTCCTTGGCCTGCACACTCCTGGGCCTGCACACTCTTCTGTCTGCACATTCCTGGGCCTGCACACTCCTGGACTTGACCTCTCCTGTGTCTCTGCACACTCCTGGGCCTGCATAACCCTGGGCCTGTTCCCTAGTATGCCTGCACAATCCAGGGCCTCCACACTCCTGCTTCTGCTCCCTCCTGTGCCTGCACAGTCCTGGAACTGCACACTCCTGATCGTGCGCACACTTGGGCCAGCACATTTCTGGGCCTGCTCCCTCCTATGCCTGCACACAGATTGGCTTGCACACTGCTGGGCCTGATCCCTCCTTAGCCTGCAAACTCCAGGGCCTGCACATACCAGGGGCTGCACCCAACTGTGTCTGGACATCCCTGGGCATGCACACTCCTGGGCCTGCACACTCTTGGGCCTGCACACTCCTAGGCCTGCTCCCTCCTGTGCCTGCACACTAAAGGACCTGCACATTCCTGGGCCTGCTCCCTCCTGTGCCTCCACACTCCTGGGCCTGCACACTCCTGGGCGTACACACTCCTAGGTCTTCACACTCCTAGGCCTGCCCTCCCTTGGGCCTGCACACTCCTGGTCCGGCCCTCCCCTGGTCCTGAATACTTCTGGGCCTGCACACTCCTGGGCCTGCTCCCTACTGTGCCTGTACACTCCTGGGTATGCACATTCCTGGCCTGACCTCTCTTGGGACTGCGGACTCCTGGGCCTGCACTCTCCTCGACCTGCTCTCACCAGGGCCTGTACCCACTTCGGCCGGCCCTCTCATGGGCCTGCACATGACTGGGCCTGCACATGACTGGGCCTGCACACTCCTGGGCCTGCCATCTCCTGGTCCTGCACACTCCTGGGCCTTCTCGATCCTATGACTGCACACTCCTGGGCTTGTACACTATTGGGCCTGCCCTCTACTGGGCCTGCCTGCACACTCTTGGGCCTGCACTCTCCTGGGCCTGCCCGCTCCTGGGCCTGCCCGCTCCTGGGCCTGCCCGCTCCTGGGCCTGCCCTCTCCTGGGCCTGCACACACATGGGCCTACCCTCTCCTGGTCCTAAACCCTCCTGTGCATGCACACTTCTGGGCCTGCACACTCCTGTGTCAGCACACTATTGGGCATGCACACTCCTGGACCTGCACACTTCTTGGCCTGCTCCCTCCTGTGCCTGCACACTCCAGGGCCTGTACATTCCTGGGCCTGCTCCCTCCTGTGCCTCCACACTCCTGGGCCTGCACACACATGGGCCTGCTCGATATTGTGCCTGCACACTCCTGGGCTTGTACACCCATGGGCCTGCAGACTCCTGTGCCAGCACACTCCTGGGCCTGCACAGTATTGGGCCTGCCCTCTCCTGGGCCTGCACACTCTTGTGCCTGCCCTCTCCTGGGCCTAAACCCTCCTGTGTATGCACATTAATGGGCCTGCACACTCCTGGGCCTGCACACTCCTTGGCCTGCTCCATCCTGGGCTTGCACACTCCTGGTCCTGCACACTCCTGGGCCTGCACACACATGGGCCTACTCACTCCTGGGCCTAAACCCTCCTGTGTATGCATGCTAATGGGCCTGCACACTCTTGGGCCTGCACACACATGGGCCTGCCCTCTCCTGGGCCTGCACACTCTTGGGCCTGCCTTCTACTGGGCCTGCACACACATGGGCCTACTCTCTCCTGGGCCTAAACCCTCCTGTGTATGCACATTAAAGGGCCTGTACTCTCCTGTGCCTGCACACTCCTTGGCCTGCTCCCTCCTGGGCTTGCACACTCCTGGTCCTGCACACTCCTCGGTCTTCACACTCCTAGGCCTGCACACTCCTGACCTGCCCTCTCCTTGGCAGGACCTCAACATTTCTTCCGTCTCCTTTGTCTGCACACTCCTGGTCCTGCACAATCCTGGGCCTGCTCCATCCAGTGCCTGCAGTCTCCTGGACCTGCCTTCTCCTTGGCCGGCCCTCAACATAACTGCCCTCTCCTTTGTCTGCGCACTCCTGGGCCTGGACACACCTGGGCCTGCCCCCAACTGTCCTGCCCTCTGCTGTATCTGCACACCCGTAGGCCTGCACACTCATGTGCCTGCTCCATCCTGTGCCTGCACCCTCCTGTGTCTGAACACTCCTGTGCATGCATACTCCTGGGAACGCAGAGACCTGGGCCTGCACACTCCTGGACCTGCTCTCACCTGGGCCTGCACCCACTTCGGCCGGCCCTCTCCTGGGCCTGCACATTCCTGGGCCTGCACATACCTGGGCCTGCTCTCTCCTGTGCCTGCTCCCTCCTATGCCTGCACACAGCTTGGCTTGCACACTCCTGGGCCTGCTCCGTTCTTAGCCTGCAAACTCCTGGGTCGGCAAACTCCGGGGCCTGACCTCTCCGGGCCTGCACACTCCAGGGCCAGCCCTTTCCTGGGCCTGCATACTGCTAGACCTGCACACTCTTGTGCGTGCACCCTCCTGGGCCTGAACACTCCTATGCCTGCATCCTCCTTTGTCTGCACACTCTTGGGCCTGCCCTCTCCTGGGCCATCACACACATGGGCCTACCCTCTCCTGGGCGTAAACCCTCCTGTGTATGCACACTAATGGGCCTGCACACTCCTGGGCCTGCACACACATGGGCCTGCTCGATCCTGTGCCTGAACACTCCTGGGCTTGTACACCCATGGGCCTGCAGACTCCTGTGCCAGCACACTCCTGGGCCTGCACACTATTGGGCCTGCCCTCTCCTGGGCCAGCCCTCTCCTGGGCCTGCACACACATGGGCCTACTCTCTCCTGGTCCTAAACCCTCCTGTGTATGCACACTAATGGGCCTGTACACTTCTGGGCCTGCACACTCCTGTGTCAGCACACTATTGGGCATGCACACTCCTGGGCCTGCACACTCCTTGGCCTGCTCCCTCCTGTGCCTGCACACTCCAGGGCCTGCACATTCCTGGGCCTGCTCCCTCCTGTGCCTCCACACTCCTGGGCCTGCACACTTCTGTGTCTGAACACTCCCGGGCCTGCACACTCCTGATCCTGCGCACCCCTGGACTGTAGGGACTGTACAGTCCCAATCCTGCCCTCTCCTGGACCTGCACAGTCCTTGGCCTGCCCTCTCCTGTGTCTGCAGACACCTGGGCATGCAGACCCCTGGGCCTGAACAGTTCTGGGCCTGGTTCCTGCTGTGCCTGCACACACTTAGGTCCAAACACCTAGGTCTGCTCATCCTGGCCCATCACACTCCTCGGACTGAACACTCCTGGGTCTGCACACACAATGGCCTACACACTCCTGTGCCTGCTCCCTCCTGTGCATGCATACTCCTGGCCCAGCACACTGCTGGGCCAGCACAACACTTGTCCTGCCCCCTCCTGTGCCTGCCCACTCAATGGATTGAACACTTCTGTGTCTGCATATTTCTGGGCCTGCCCACTCCTGGGTCTACCTTCTCCTTGGCCTGCCCTCTCCTGGGCCTGCACACTCCCTGCCCTGCTCCCTCCTGTGCCTCAACACTTCTGGGCCTGCACATTCATGGGCCTGCTCCCTCCTTTGCCTCCACACTCCTGGGCCTGCACACTCCTGGGCATGCACACTCCTGGGCATGCACACTCCTGGGGCTGCTCCATCCGGTGCCTACACACTCCTGGGCCTGTATACTCCTGGGCCTGCACACTCTTTCGCCTGACCTCGCCTGGCCCTACACACTCTTGGGCGTGCAATCTACTGGTCGTGCCCTCTCCTTGGCCTGCACACTCCTGGGCCTGCACACTCCTCTATCTGCACATTCCTGGGCCTGCACACTCCTGGACTTGACCTCTCCTGTGTCTCTGCATACTCCTGGGCCTGCATAACCCTGGGCCTGTTCCCTAGTATGCCTGCACACAGGCTGGCTTGCACACTGCTGGGCCTGATCCCTCCTTAGCCTGCAAACTCCAGGGCCTGCACATACCAGGGGCTGCACCCAACTGTGTCTGGACATTCCTGGGCATGCACACTCCTGGGCCTGCACACTTCTGGGCATGCACACTCCTGGGCCTGCTCGATCCTATGCCTGCACACTCCTGGGCTTGTACACCCATGGGCCTGCAGACTCCTGTGCCAGCACACTCCTGGGCCTGCACACTATTGGGCCTGCCCTCTCCTCGGCCTGCACACTCTTGGGCCTGCACACTCCTAGGCCTGCTCCCTCCTGTGCCTGCACACTAAAGGACCTGCACATTCCTGGGCCTGCTCCCTCCTGTGCCTCCACACTCCAGGGCCTACACACTCCTGGGCCTGCACACTCCTGGGCGTACACACTCCTGGGTCTTCACACTCCTAGGCCTGCCCTCCCTTGGGCCTGCACACTCCTGGTCCGGCCCTCCCCTGGTCCTGAACACTTCTGGGCCTGCACACTCCTGGGCCTGCTCCCTACTGTGCCTGTACACTCCTGGGTATGCACATTCCTGGCCTGACCTCTCCTGAGACTGCGGACTCCTGGGCCTGCACTCTCCTCGACCTGCTCTCACCTGGGCCTGTACCCACTTCGGCCGGCCCTCTCATGGGCCTGCACACCCTTGAGCCTGCACACTCCTGGGCCTGCCATCTCCTGGTCCTGCACACTCCTGGGCCTTCTCGATCCTGTGACTGAACACTCCTGGGCTTGTACACTATTGGGCCTGCCCTCTCCTGGGCCTGCACACTCTTGGGCCTGCCCTCTCCTGGGCCTGCCCTCTCCTGGGCCTGCACACACATGGGCCAACCCTCTCCTGGTCCTAAACCCTCCTGTGCATGCACACTTCTGGGCCTGCACACTCCTGTGTCAGCACACTATTGGCATGCACACTCCTGGACCTGCACACTTCTTGGCCTGCTCCCTCCTGTGCCTGCACACTCCAGGGCCTGTACATTCCTGGGCCTGCTCCCTCCTGTGCCTCCACACTCCTGGGCCTGCACACACATGGGCCTGCTCGATATTGTGCCTGCACACTCCTGGGCTTGTACACCCATGGGCCTGCAGACTCCTGTGCCAGCACACTCCTGGGCCTGCACAGTATTGGGCCTGCCCTCTCCTGGGCCTGCACACTCTTGTTCCTGCCCTCTCCTGGGCCTGCACACACATGGGCCTACTCTCTCCTGGGCCTAAACCCTCCTGTGTATGCACATTAATGGGCCTGCACACTCCTGGGCCTGCACACTCCTTGGCCTGCTCCATCCTGGGCTTGCACACTCCTGGTCCTGCACACTCCTGGGCCTGCACACACATGGGCCTACTCACTCCTGGGCCTAAACCCTCCTGTGTATGCATGCTAATGGGCCTGCACACTCTTGGGCCTGCACACACATGGGCCTGCCCTCTCCTGGGCCTGCACACTCTTGGGCCTGCCTTCTACTGGGCCTGCACACACATGGGCCTACTCTCTCCTGGGCCTAAACCCTCCTGTGTATGCACATTAAAGGGCCTGTACTCTCCTGTGCCTGCACACTCCTTGGCCTGCTCCCTCCTGGGCTTGCACACTCCTGGTCCTGCACACTCCTCGGTCTTCACACTCCTAGGCCTGCACACTCCTGACCTGCCCTCTCCTTGGCAGGACCTCAACATTTCTTCCGTCTCCTTTGTCTGCACACTCCTGGTCCTGCACAATCCTGGGCCTGCTCCATCCAGTGCCTGCAGTCTCCTGGACCTGCCTTCTCCTTGGCCGGCCCTCAACATAACTGCCCTCTCCTTTGTCTGCGCACTCCTGGGCCTGGACACACCTGGGCCTGCCCCCAACTGTCCTGCCCTCTGCTGTATCTGCACACCCGTAGGCCTGCACACTCATGTGCCTGCTCCATCCTGTGCCTGTACCCTCCTGTGTCTGAACACTCCTGTGCATGCATACTCCTGGGAACGCAGAGACCTGGGCCTGCACACTCCTGGACCTGCTCTCACCTGGGCCTGCACCCACTTCGGCCGGCCCTCTCCTGGGCCTGCACATTCCTGGGCCTGCACATACCTGGGCCTGCTCTCTCCTGTGCCTGCTCCCTCCTATGCCTGCACACAGCTTGGCTTGCACACTCCTGGGCCTGCTCCGTTCTTAGCCTGCAAACTCCTGGGTCGGCAAACTCCGGGGCCTGACCTCTCCGGGCCTGCACACTCCAGGGCCAGCCCTTTCCTGGGCCTGCATACTGCTAGACCTGCACACTCTTGTGCGTGCACCCTCCTGGGCCTGAACACTCCTATGCCTGCATCCTCCTTTGTCTGCACACTCTTGGGCCTGCCCTCTCCTGGGCCATCACACACATGGGCCTACCCTCTCCTGGGCGTAAACCCTCCTGTGTATGCACACTAATGGGCCTGCCCTCTCCTGGGCCTGCTCCCTCCTGTACCTCCACTCTCCTGGGCCTGCACAATCCTGGGCCTGACCTCTCCGGGCCTGCACAATCTGGGGCCAGCCCTTTCCTGGGCCTGCACACTGCCAGGCCTGCACACTCCTGTGCGTGCACCCTCCTCTGCCTGGACACACTTGGGCCTGCACACTCCTGGGAGTGCACACTCCTGGGCCTGCTCCCTACTGTGCCTCCACAATCCTGGGCCTGCTCCCTCTGCCTGCACAACCCAGGGCCTCCACACTCCTGCTTCTGCTCCCTCCTATGCCTGCACAGTCCTGGGACTGCACACTCCTGGGCCTGCACACTCCTGTGTCTGAACACTCCCGGGCCTGCACACTCCTGATCCTGCGCACCCCTGGACTGTAGGGACTGTACAGTCCTGATCCTGCCCTCTCCTGGACCTGCACAGTCCTTGGCCTGCCCTCTCCTGGGCCTGCACACTCCGGGGCCAGCCCTTTCCTGGGCCTGTCCTCTCCTGGGCCTGCACACACCTGTGTCTGCAGACACCTGGGCATGCAGACCCCTGGGCCTGAACAGTTTGGGCCTGGTTCCTGCTGTGCCTGCACACACTTAGGCCTCCAAACACCTGCGTCTGCTCATCCTGGCCCATCACACTCCTCGGACTGAACACTCCTGGGTCTGCACACACAATGGCCTACACACTCCTGTGCCTGCTCCCTCCTGTCCTGCATACTCCTGGCCCTGCACACCGCTGGGCCAGCACAACACTTGTCCTGCCCCCTCCTGCGCCTGCCCACTCAACGGATTGAACACTTCTCTGTCTGCATATTTCTGGGCCTGCACACTCCTGGGTCTACCTTCTCCTTGGCCTGCCCTCTCCTGGGCCTGCACACTCCTTGCCCTGCTCCCTCCTGTGCCTCAACACTTCTGGGCCTGCACATTCATGGGCCTGCTCCCTCCTTTGCCTCCACACTCCTGGGCCTGCACACTCCTGGGCATGCACACTCCTGGGCATGCACACTCCTGGGACTGCCCTCTCCTGGACCTGCACACACCTGGGCCTGCACACTCCTGGGGCTGCTCCATCTGGTGCCTACACACTCCTGGGCCTGTATACTCCTGGGCCTGCACACTCTTTCGCCTGACCTCACCTGGCCCTACGCACTCTTAGGCGTGCAATCTACTGGTCATGCCCTCTCCTTGGCCTGCACACTCCTGGGCCTGCACACTCTTCTGTCTGCACATTCCTGGGCCTGCACACTCCTGGACTTGACCTCTCCTGTGTCTCTGCACACTCCTGGGCCTGCATAACCCTGGGCCTGTTCCCTAGTATGCCTGCACAATCCAGGGCCTCCACACTCCTGCTTCTGCTCCCTCCTGTGCCTGCACAGTCCTGGAACTGCACACTCCTGATCGTGCGCACACTTGGGCCAGCACATTTCTGGGCCTGCTCCCTCCTATGCCTGCACACAGATTGGCTTGCACACTGCTGGGCCTGATCCCTCCTTAGCCTGCAAACTCCAGGGCCTGCACATACCAGGGGCTGCACCCAACTGTGTCTGGACATCCCTGGGCATGCACACTCCTGGGCCTGCACACTCTTGGGCCTGCACACTCCTAGGCCTGCTCCCTCCTGTGCCTGCACACTAAAGGACCTGCACATTCCTGGGCCTGCTCCCTCCTGTGCCTCCACACTCCTGGGCCTGCACACTCCTGGGCGTACACACTCCTAGGTCTTCACACTCCTAGGCCTGCCCTCCCTTGGGCCTGCACACTCCTGGTCCGGCCCTCCCCTGGTCCTGAATACTTCTGGGCCTGCACACTCCTGGGCCTGCTCCCTACTGTGCCTGTACACTCCTGGGTATGCACATTCCTGGCCTGACCTCTCTTGGGACTGCGGACTCCTGGGCCTGCACTCTCCTCGACCTGCTCTCACCAGGGCCTGTACCCACTTCGGCCGGCCCTCTCATGGGCCTGCACATGACTGGGCCTGCACATGACTGGGCCTGCACACTCCTGGGCCTGCCATCTCCTGGTCCTGCACACTCCTGGGCCTTCTCGATCCTATGACTGCACACTCCTGGGCTTGTACACTATTGGGCCTGCCCTCTACTGGGCCTGCCTGCACACTCTTGGGCCTGCACTCTCCTGGGCCTGCCCGCTCCTGGGCCTGCCCTCTCCTGGGCCTGCCCGCTCCTGGGCCTGCCCTCTCCTGGGCCTGCACACACATGGGCCTACCCTCTCCTGGTCCTAAACCCTCCTGTGCATGCACACTTCTGGGCCTGCACACTCCTGTGTCAGCACACTATTGGGCATGCACACTCCTGGACCTGCACACTTCTTGGCCTGCTCCCTCCTGTGCCTGCACACTCCAGGGCCTGTACATTCCTGGGCCTGCTCCCTCCTGTGCCTCCACACTCCTGGGCCTGCACACACATGGGCCTGCTCGATATTGTGCCTGCACACTCCTGGGCTTGTACACCCATGGGCCTGCAGACTCCTGTGCCAGCACACTCCTGGGCCTGCACAGTATTGGGCCTGCCCTCTCCTGGGCCTGCACACTCTTGTGCCTGCCCTCTCCTGGGCCTAAACCCTCCTGTGTATGCACATTAATGGGCCTGCACACTCCTGGGCCTGCACACTCCTTGGCCTGCTCCATCCTGGGCTTGCACACTCCTGGTCCTGCACACTCCTGGGCCTGCACACACATGGGCCTACTCACTCCTGGGCCTAAACCCTCCTGTGTATGCATGCTAATGGGCCTGCACACTCTTGGGCCTGCACACACATGGGCCTGCCCTCTCCTGGGCCTGCACACTCTTGGGCCTGCCTTCTACTGGGCCTGCACACACATGGGCCTACTCTCTCCTGGGCCTAAACCCTCCTGTGTATGCACATTAAAGGGCCTGTACTCTCCTGTGCCTGCACACTCCTTGGCCTGCTCCCTCCTGGGCTTGCACACTCCTGGTCCTGCACACTCCTCGGTCTTCACACTCCTAGGCCTGCACACTCCTGACCTGCCCTCTCCTTGGCAGGACCTCAACATTTCTTCCGTCTCCTTTGTCTGCACACTCCTGGTCCTGCACAATCCTGGGCCTGCTCCATCCAGTGCCTGCAGTCTCCTGGACCTGCCTTCTCCTTGGCCGGCCCTCAACATAACTGCCCTCTCCTTTGTCTGCGCACTCCTGGGCCTGGACACACCTGGGCCTGCCCCCAACTGTCCTGCCCTCTGCTGTATCTGCACACCCGTAGGCCTGCACACTCATGTGCCTGCTCCATCCTGTGCCTGCACCCTCCTGTGTCTGAACACTCCTGTGCATGCATACTCCTGGGAACGCAGAGACCTGGGCCTGCACACTCCTGGACCTGCTCTCACCTGGGCCTGCACCCACTTCGGCCGGCCCTCTCCTGGGCCTGCACATTCCTGGGCCTGCACATACCTGGGCCTGCTCTCTCCTGTGCCTGCTCCCTCCTATGCCTGCACACAGCTTGGCTTGCACACTCCTGGGCCTGCTCCGTTCTTAGCCTGCAAACTCCTGGGTCGGCAAACTCCGGGGCCTGACCTCTCCGGGCCTGCACACTCCAGGGCCAGCCCTTTCCTGGGCCTGCATACTGCTAGACCTGCACACTCTTGTGCGTGCACCCTCCTGGGCCTGAACACTCCTATGCCTGCATCCTCCTTTGTCTGCACACTCTTGGGCCTGCCCTCTCCTGGGCCATCACACACATGGGCCTACCCTCTCCTGGGCGTAAACCCTCCTGTGTATGCACACTAATGGGCCTGCACACTCCTGGGCCTGCACACACATGGGCCTGCTCGATCCTGTGCCTGAACACTCCTGGGCCTGACCTCTCCGGGCCTGCACAATCTGGGGCCAGCCCTTTCCTGGGCCTGCACACTGCCAGGCCTGCACACTCCTGTGCGTGCACCCTCCTCTGCCTGGACACACTTGGGCCTGCACACTCCTGGGAGTGCACACTCCTGGGCCTGCTCCCTACTGTGCCTCCACAATCCTGGGCCTGCTCCCTCTGCCTGCACAACCCAGGGCCTCCACACTCCTGCTTCTGCTCCCTCCTATGCCTGCACAGTCCTGGGACTGCACACTCCTGGGCCTGCACACTCCTGTGTCTGAACACTCCCGGGCCTGCACACTCCTGATCCTGCGCACCCCTGGACTGTAGGGACTGTACAGTCCTGATCCTGCCCTCTCCTGGACCTGCACAGTCCTGGGCCTGCACACTCCGGGGCCAGCCCTTTCCTGGGCCTGTCCTCTCCTGGGCCTGCACACACCTGTGTCTGCAGACACCTGGGCATGCAGACCCCTGGGCCTGAACAGTTTGGGCCTGGTTCCTGCTGTGCCTGCACACACTTAGGCCTCCAAACACCTGCGTCTGCTCATCCTGGCCCATCACACTCCTCGGACTGAACACTCCTGGGTCTGCACACACAATGGCCTACACACTCCTGTGCCTGCTCCCTCCTGTCCTGCATACTCCTGGCCCTGCACACCGCTGGGCCAGCACAACTCTTGTCCTGCCCCCTCCTGCGCCTGCCCACTCAACGGATTGAACACTTCTCTGTCTGCATATTTCTGGGCCTGCACACTCCTGGGTCTACCTTCTCCTTGGCCTGCCCTCTCCTGGGCCTGCACACTCCTTGCCCTGCTCCCTCCTGTGCCTCAACACTTCTGGGCCTGCACATTCATGGGCCTGCTCCCTCCTTTGCCTCCACACTCCTGGGCCTGCACACTCCTGGGCATGCACACTCCTGGGCATGCACACTCCTGGGACTGCCCTCTCCTGGACCTGCACACACCTGGGCCTGCACACTCCTGGGGCTGCTCCATCTGGTGCCTACACACTCCTGGGCCTGTATACTCCTGGGCCTGCACACTCTTTCGCCTGACCTCACCTGGCCCTACGCACTCTTAGGCGTGCAATCTACTGGTCATGCCCTCTCCTTGGCCTGCACACTCCTGGGCCTGCACACTCTTCTGTCTGCACATTCCTGGGCCTGCACACTCCTGGACTTGACCTCTCCTGTGTCTCTGCACACTCCTGGGCCTGCATAACCCTGGGCCTGTTCCCTAGTATGCCTGCACAATCCAGGGCCTCCACACTCCTGCTTCTGCTCCCTCCTGTGCCTGCACAGTCCTGGAACTGCACACTCCTGATCGTGCGCACACTTGGGCCAGCACATTTCTGGGCCTGCTCCCTCCTATGCCTGCACACAGATTGGCTTGCACACTGCTGGGCCTGATCCCTCCTTAGCCTGCAAACTCCAGGGCCTGCACATACCAGGGGCTGCACCCAACTGTGTCTGGACATCCCTGGGCATGCACACTCCTGGGCCTGCACACTCTTGGGCCTGCACACTCCTAGGCCTGCTCCCTCCTGTGCCTGCACACTAAAGGACCTGCACATTCCTGGGCCTGCTCCCTCCTGTGCCTCCACACTCCTGGGCCTGCACACTCCTGGGCGTACACACTCCTAGGTCTTCACACTCCTAGGCCTGCCCTCCCTTGGGCCTGCACACTCCTGGTCCGGCCCTCCCCTGGTCCTGAATACTTCTGGGCCTGCACACTCCTGGGCCTGCTCCCTACTGTGCCTGTACACTCCTGGGTATGCACATTCCTGGCCTGACCTCTCTTGGGACTGCGGACTCCTGGGCCTGCACTCTCCTCGACCTGCTCTCACCAGGGCCTGTACCCACTTCGGCCGGCCCTCTCATGGGCCTGCACATGACTGGGCCTGCACATGACTGGGCCTGCACACTCCTGGGCCTGCCATCTCCTGGTCCTGCACACTCCTGGGCCTTCTCGATCCTATGACTGCACACTCCTGGGCTTGTACACTATTGGGCCTGCCCTCTACTGGGCCTGCCTGCACACTCTTGGGCCTGCACTCTCCTGGGCCTGCCCGCTCCTGGGCCTGCCCTCTCCTGGGCCTGCCCGCTCCTGGGCCTGCCCTCTCCTGGGCCTGCACACACATGGGCCTACCCTCTCCTGGTCCTAAACCCTCCTGTGCATGCACACTTCTGGGCCTGCACACTCCTGTGTCAGCACACTATTGGGCATGCACACTCCTGGACCTGCACACTTCTTGGCCTGCTCCCTCCTGTGCCTGCACACTCCAGGGCCTGTACATTCCTGGGCCTGCTCCCTCCTGTGCCTCCACACTCCTGGGCCTGCACACACATGGGCCTGCTCGATATTGTGCCTGCACACTCCTGGGCTTGTACACCCATGGGCCTGCAGACTCCTGTGCCAGCACACTCCTGGGCCTGCACAGTATTGGGCCTGCCCTCTCCTGGGCCTGCACACTCTTGTGCCTGCCCTCTCCTGGGCCTAAACCCTCCTGTGTATGCACATTAATGGGCCTGCACACTCCTGGGCCTGCACACTCCTTGGCCTGCTCCATCCTGGGCTTGCACACTCCTGGTCCTGCACACTCCTGGGCCTGCACACACATGGGCCTACTCACTCCTGGGCCTAAACCCTCCTGTGTATGCATGCTAATGGGCCTGCACACTCTTGGGCCTGCACACACATGGGCCTGCCCTCTCCTGGGCCTGCACACTCTTGGGCCTGCCTTCTACTGGGCCTGCACACACATGGGCCTACTCTCTCCTGGGCCTAAACCCTCCTGTGTATGCACATTAAAGGGCCTGTACTCTCCTGTGCCTGCACACTCCTTGGCCTGCTCCCTCCTGGGCTTGCACACTCCTGGTCCTGCACACTCCTCGGTCTTCACACTCCTAGGCCTGCACACTCCTGACCTGCCCTCTCCTTGGCAGGACCTCAACATTTCTTCCGTCTCCTTTGTCTGCACACTCCTGGTCCTGCACAATCCTGGGCCTGCTCCATCCAGTGCCTGCAGTCTCCTGGACCTGCCTTCTCCTTGGCCGGCCCTCAACATAACTGCCCTCTCCTTTGTCTGCGCACTCCTGGGCCTGGACACACCTGGGCCTGCCCCCAACTGTCCTGCCCTCTGCTGTATCTGCACACCCGTAGGCCTGCACACTCATGTGCCTGCTCCATCCTGTGCCTGCACCCTCCTGTGTCTGAACACTCCTGTGCATGCATACTCCTGGGAACGCAGAGACCTGGGCCTGCACACTCCTGGACCTGCTCTCACCTGGGCCTGCACCCACTTCGGCCGGCCCTCTCCTGGGCCTGCACATTCCTGGGCCTGCACATACCTGGGCCTGCTCTCTCCTGTGCCTGCTCCCTCCTATGCCTGCACACAGCTTGGCTTGCACACTCCTGGGCCTGCTCCGTTCTTAGCCTGCAAACTCCTGGGTCGGCAAACTCCGGGGCCTGACCTCTCCGGGCCTGCACACTCCAGGGCCAGCCCTTTCCTGGGCCTGCATACTGCTAGACCTGCACACTCTTGTGCGTGCACCCTCCTGGGCCTGAACACTCCTATGCCTGCATCCTCCTTTGTCTGCACACTCTTGGGCCTGCCCTCTCCTGGGCCATCACACACATGGGCCTACCCTCTCCTGGGCGTAAACCCTCCTGTGTATGCACACTAATGGGCCTGCACACTCCTGGGCCTGCACACACATGGGCCTGCTCGATCCTGTGCCTGAACACTCCTGGGCTTGTACACCCATGGGCCTGCAGACTCCTGTGCCAGCACACTCCTGGGCCTGCACACTATTGGGCCTGCCCTCTCCTGGGCCAGCCCTCTCCTGGGCCTGCACACACATGGGCCTACTCTCTCCTGGTCCTAAACCCTCCTGTGTATGCACACTAATGGGCCTGTACACTTCTGGGCCTGCACACTCCTGTGTCAGCACACTATTGGGCATGCACACTCCTGGGCCTGCACACTCCTTGGCCTGCTCCCTCCTGTGCCTGCACACTCCAGGGCCTGCACATTCCTGGGCCTGCTCCCTCCTGTGCCTCCACACTCCTGGGCCTGCACACTCCTGGGCCTGCACACTTCTGTGTCTGAACACTCCCGGGCCTGCACACTCCTGATCCTGCGCACCCCTGGACTGTAGGGACTGTACAGTCCCAATCCTGCCCTCTCCTGGACCTGCACAGTCCTTGGCCTGCCCTCTCCTGGGCCTGCACACTCCGGGGCCAGCCCTTTCCTGGGCCTGTCCTCTCCTGGGCCTGCACACTCCTGTGTCTGCAGACACCTGGGCATGCAGACCCCTGGGCCTGAACAGTTCTGGGCCTGGTTCCTGCTGTGCCTGCACACACTTAGGTCCAAACACCTAGGTCTGCTCATCCTGGCCCATCACACTCCTCGGACTGAACACTCCTGGGTCTGCACACACAATGGCCTACACACTCCTGTGCCTGCTCCCTCCTGTGCATGCATACTCCTGGCCCAGCACACTGCTGGGCCAGCACAACACTTGTCCTGCCCCCTCCTGTGCCTGCCCACTCAATGGATTGAACACTTCTGTGTCTGCATATTTCTGGGCCTGCCCACTCCTGGGTCTACCTTCTCCTTGGCCTGCCCTCTCCTGGGCCTGCACACTCCCTGCCCTGCTCCCTCCTGTGCCTCAACACTTCTGGGCCTGCACATTCATGGGCCTGCTCCCTCCTTTGCCTCCACACTCCTGGGCCTGCACACTCCTGGGCATGCACACTCCTGGGCATGCACACTCCTGGGGCTGCTCCATCCGGTGCCTACACACTCCTGGGCCTGTATACTCCTGGGCCTGCACACTCTTTCGCCTGACCTCGCCTGGCCCTACACACTCTTGGGCGTGCAATCTACTGGTCGTGCCCTCTCCTTGGCCTGCACACTCCTGGGCCTGCACACTCCTCTATCTGCACATTCCTGGGCCTGCACACTCCTGGACTTGACCTCTCCTGTGTCTCTGCATACTCCTGGGCCTGCATAACCCTGGGCCTGTTCCCTAGTATGCCTGCACACAGGCTGGCTTGCACACTGCTGGGCCTGATCCCTCCTTAGCCTGCAAACTCCAGGGCCTGCACATACCAGGGGCTGCACCCAACTGTGTCTGGACATTCCTGGGCATGCACACTCCTGGGCCTGCACACTTCTGGGCATGCACACTCCTGGGCCTGCTCGATCCTATGCCTGCACACTCCTGGGCTTGTACACCCATGGGCCTGCAGACTCCTGTGCCAGCACACTCCTGGGCCTGCACATTATTGGGCCTGCCCTCTCCTCGGCCTGCACACTCCTGGGCCTGCACACTTCTGTGTCTGAACACTCCCGGGCCTGCACACTCCTGATCCTGCGCACCCCTGGACTGTAGGGACTGTACAGTCCCAATCCTGCCCTCTCCTGGACCTGCACAGTCCTTGGCCTGCCCTCTCCTGGGCCTGCACACTCCGGGGCCAGCCCTTTCCTGGGCCTGTCCTCTCCTGGGCCTGCACACTCCTGTGTCTGCAGACACCTGGGCATGCAGACCCCTGGGCCTGAACAGTTCTGGGCCTCATCCCACCTGTGCCTGCACAATCCTGGGCCTGCACACTCCTGGGCCTGCCCTCTCCTGGGCCTGCTCCCTTCTGTGTCTGCACACTCCTGGGCCTGCCAGCTCCTTGGCCTGCACACTCTTCGGCCTGCCCTCTCCTGGGCCCGCACACTCCTGCATCTGCACACTCTTGGGCCTGCACACTCCTGGGCCTGCACACTCCTGGGCCTGTACACTCCTCTGTCTGCTCACTCCTGGGCCTGCCCTCTCCTGGGTCCGCACAAATCCTCGTGTGCACATTCCAGAGCCTGCAAACTCCTGGGCCTTCCCTCTCCTGGGCCTGCCCCCTATTCGGCCGGCCCTCTCCAGGACCTGCACATTCTTGGGCCTTCACACTACTGGGCCTGCTCCCACTTGTGCCTGCACACACCTGGCACTGCACACTCCTCGGCCTGCTCCCTCCTGTGCCTGCACACTCCTGGGCATGCACACTCCTGGGCCTGCACACTCCTGGATCTGTACACTCCTGGGCCTTCCCTGCATGGGCCTTCTCTGGCCTAGGCTTGCACACTGTTGGGCCCGCACACACCTGGATTGCACACTCATAGGCCTGCACACTCCAAGACATGCACAATGTTTAGCCTGAACACACCTGGGCCTGTATAATCCTGATTTTGCACACCCCTGGGCCTGAACACTGCTGGGCTGCACAGCCCAAGGCCTGTACAATCTTGGGCCTGCACAATCCTGTCTCTGCACACTGCGGAGTCTGCACACGCCTTGGCCTGCACACTCCTGGGCCTGTACACTCCAGGACCTACACCCTCCTTGGCCTGCACACACCTTTGTCTGCACACTCCTGGGCCTGCAATCTTCAGGACCTGCACACTCCTGGGACAGCAGACACCTGGGCCTTCATACTCCTGGACCTGCGCACACTTGGACCTGCATAAACCTGGGCTTTTACACTCCTGGGCCTGCTCCCATCTATGCCTGCACACTCCTAGCCCTGTTCCCACCTGTGCCGGCACACTCCTGGGCCTGCACACTCCTCTCTCTGCACACTGCGGAGTCTGCACACGCCTTGGCCTGCACACTCCAGGACCTACACCCTCCTTGACCTGCACACACATTTGTCTGCACACTCCTGGGCCTGCAATCTTCAGGACCTGCACACTCCTGGGACAGCAGACACCTGGGCCTTCATACTCCTGGACCTGCGAACACTCGGGCCTGCATGAACCTGGGCTTGTACACTCCTGGGCCTGCAAACTTCAGGACCTGCACACTCCTGGGACAGCAGACACCTGGGCCTTCACACTCCTGGACCTGCGCACACTTGGACCTGCATAAACCTGGGCTTGTACACTCCTGGGCCTGCTCCCATCTATGCCCGCACAATCCTAGCCCTGTTCCCACCTGTGCCGGCACACTCCTGGGCCTGCACACTCCTGTCTCTGCACACTCCAGTGTCTGCACACTCCTGGTCCTGCACACTCCTGGGCCTGTACACTCCTCTCTCTGCTCACTCCTGGGCCTGCCCTCTCCTGGGTCCGCACAAATCCTCGTGTGCACATTCCACAGCCTGCAAACTCCTGGGCCTTCCCTCTCCTTGGCCTGACCCTATTCGGCCGGCCCTCTCCAGGACCTGCACATTCTTGGGCCTTCACACTACTGGGCCTCCTCCCACTTGTGCCTGCACACACCTGGCACTGCACACTCCTCGGCCTGCTCCCTCCTGTGCCTGCACACTCCTGGGCATGCACACTCCTGGGCCTGCACAATCCTGGATCTGTACACTCCTGGGCCTTCCCTGCATGGGCCTTCTCTGGCTTAGGCTTGCACACTGTTGGGCCCGCACACACCTGGATTGCACACTCATAGGCCTGCACACTCCAAGACATGCACAATGTTTAGCCTGAACACACCTGGGCCTGTATAATCCTGATTTTGCACACTCCTGGGCCTGAACACTGCTGGGCGGCACAGCCCAAGGCCTGTACAATCTTGGGCCTGCACAATCCTGTCTCTGCACACTGCGGAGTCTGCACACGCCTTGGCCTGCACACTCCTGGGCTTGTACACTCCAGGACCTACACCCTCCTTGGCCTGCACACACCTTTGTCTGCACACTCCTGGGCCTGCAATCTTCAGGACCTGCACACTCCTGGGACAGCAGACACCTGGGCCTTCATACTCCTAGACCTGCGAACACTCGGGCCTGCATGAACCTGGGCTTGTACACTCCTGGGCCTGCAAACTTCAGGACCTGCACACTCCTGGGACAGCAGACACCTGGGCCTTCACACTCCTGGACCAGCGCACACTTGGACCTGTATAAACCTGGGCTTGTACACTCCTGGGCCTGCTCCCATCTATGCCTGCACACTCCTAGCCCTGTTCCCACCTGTGCCGGCACACTCCTGGGCCTGCACACTCCTGTCTCTGCACACTGCGGAGTCTGCACACGCCTTGGCCTGCACACTCCAGGACCTACACCCTCCTTGGCCTGCACACACCTTTGTCTGCACACTCCTGGGCCTGCAATCATCAGGACCTGCACACTCCTGGGACAGCAGACACCTGGGCCTTCATACTCCTGGACCTGCGAACACTCGGGCCTGCATGAACCTGGGCTTGTACACTCCTGGGCCTGCAAACTTCAGGACCTGCACATTCCTGGGACAGCAGACACCTGGGCCTTCACACTCCTGGACCGGCACACACTTGGACCTGCATAAACCTGGGCTTGTACACTCCTGGGCCTGCTCCCATCTATGCCTGCACACTCCTAGCCCTGTTCCCACCTGTGCCGGCACACTCCTGGGCCTGCACACTCCTGTCTCTGCACACTCCAGTGTCTGCACACTCCTGGTCCTGCACACTCCTGGGCCTGTACACTCCTCTCTCTGCTCACTCCTGGGCCTGCCCTCTCCTGGGTCCGCACAAATCCTCGTGTGCACATTCCAGAGCCTGCAAACTCCTGGGCCTTCCCACTCCTGGGCCTTCCCTCTCCTGGGCCTGCCCCCTATTCGGCCGGCCCTCTCCAGGACCTGCACATTCTTGGGCCTTCACACTACTGGGCCTGCTCCCACTTGTGCCTGCACACACCTGGCACTGCACACTCCTCGGCCTGCTCCCTCCTGTGCCTGCACACTCCTAGGCATGCACACTCCTGGGCCTGCACACTCCTGGATCTGTACACTCCTGGGCCTTCCCTGCATGGGCCTTCTCTGGCCTAGGCTTGCACACTTTGGGCCCGCACACACCTGGATTGCACACTCATAGGCCTGCACACTCCAAGACATGCACAATATTTAGCCTGAACACACCTGGGCCTGTATAATCCTGATTTTGCACACTCCTGGGCCTGAACACTGCTGGGCTGCACAGCCCAAGGCCTGTACAATCTTGGGCCTGCACAATCCTGTCTCTGCACACTGCGGAGTCTGCACACACCTTGGCCTGCACACTCCTGGGCCTGTACACTCCAGGACCTACACCCTCCTTGGCCTGCACACACCTTTGTCTGCACACTCCTGGGCCTGCAATCTTCAGGACCTGCACACTCCTGGGACAGCAGACACCTGGGCCTTCATACTCCTGGACCTGCGAACACTCGGGCCTGCATGAACCTGGGCTTGTACACTCCTGGGCCTGCAAACATCAGGACCTGCACACTCCTGGGACAGCAGACACCTGGGCCTTCACACTCCTGGACCTGCGCACACTTGGACCTGCATAAACCTGGGCTTTTACACTCCTGGGCCTGCTCCCATCTATGCCTGCACACTCCTAGCCCTGTTCCCACCTGTGCCGGCACACTCCTGGGCCTGCACACTCCTGTCTCTGCACACTGCGGAGTCTGCACACACCTTGGCCTGCACACTCCAGGACCTACACCCTCCTTGGCCTGCACACACCTTTGTCTGCACACTCCTGGGCCTGCAATCTTCAGGACCTGCACACTCCTGGGACAGCAGACACCTGGGCCTTCATACTCCTGGACCTGCGAACACTCGGGCCTGCATGAACCTGGGCTTGTACACTCCTGGGCCTGCAAACTTCAGGACCTGCACACTCCTGGGACAGCAGACACCTGGGCCTTCACACTCCTGGACCTGCGCACACTTGGACCTGCATAAACCTGGGCTTGTACACTCCTGGGCCTGCTCCCATCTATGCCTGCACACTCCTAGCCCTGTTCCCACCTGTGCCGGCACACTCCTGGGCCTGCACACTCCTGTCTCTGCACACTCCAGTGTCTGCACACTCCTGGTCCTGCACACTCCTGGGCCTGTACACTCCTCTCTCTGCTCACTCCTGGGCCTGCCCTCTCCTGGGTCCGCACAAATCCTCGTGTGCACATTCCAGAGCCTGCAAACTCCTGGGCCTTCCCTCTCCTGGGCCTGCCCCCTATTCGGCCGGCCGTCTCCAGGACCTGCACATTCTTGGGCCTTCACACTACTGGGCCTGCTCCCACTTGTGCCTGCACACACCTGGCACTGCACACTCCTCGGCCTGCTCCCTCCTGTGCCTGCACACTCCTGGGCCTGCACACTCCTGGATCTGTACACTCCTGGGCCTTCCCTGCATGGGCCTTCTCTGGCCTACGCTTGCACACTGTTGGGCCCGCACACACCTGGATTGCACACTCATAGGCCTGCACACTCCAAGACATGCACAATGTTTAGCCTGAACACACCTGGGCCTGTATAATCCTGATTTTGCACACTCCTGGGCCTGAACACTGCTGGGCGGCACAGCCCAAGGCCTGTACAATCTTGGGCCTGCACAATCCTGTCTCTGCACACTGCGGAGTCTGCACACGCCTTGGCCTGCACACTCCTGGGCCTGTAAACTCCAGGACCTACACCCTCCTTGGCCTGCACACACCTTTGTCTGCACACTCCTGGGCCTGCAATCTTCAGGACCTGCACACTCCTGGGACAGCAGACACCTGGGCCTTCATACTCCTGGACCTGCGAACACTCGGGCCTGCATGAACCTGGGCTTGTACACTCCTGGGCCTGCAAACTTCAGGACCTGCACACTCCTGGGACAGCAGACACCTGGGCCTTCATACTCCTGGACCTGCGAACACTCGGGCCTGCATGAACCTGGGCTTGTACACTCCTGGGCCTGCAAACTTCAGGACCTGCACACTCCTGGGACAGCAGACACCTGGGCCTTCATACTCCCGAACCTGCGCACACTTGGACCTGCATAAACCTGGGCTTGTACACTCCTGGGCCTGCTCCCATCTATGCCTGCACACTCCTAGCCCTGTTCCCACCTGTGCCGGCACACTCCTGGGCCTGCACACTCCTGTCTCTGCACACTCCAGTGTCTGCACACTCCTGGTCCTGCACACTCCTGGGCCTGTACACTCCTCTCTCTGCTCACTCCTGGGCCTGCCCTCTCCTGGGTCCGCACAAATCCTCGTGTGCACATTCCAGAGCCTGCAAACTCCTGGGCCTTCCCTCTCCTGGGCCTGCCCCCTATTCGGCCAGCCCTCTCCAGGACCTGCACATTCTTGGGCCTTCACACTACTGGGCCTGCTCCCACTTGTGCCTGCACACACCTGGCACTGCACACTCCTCGGCCTGCTCCCTCCTGTGCCTGCACACTCCTGGGCATGCACACTCCTGGGCCTGCACACTCCTGGATCTGTACACTCCTGGGCCTTCCCTGCATGGGCCTTCTCTGGCCTAGGCTTGCACACTGTTGGGCCCGCACACACCTGGATTGCACACTCATAGGCCTGCACACTCCAAGACATGCACAATGTTTAGCCTGAACACACCTGGGCCTGTATAATCCTGATTTTGCACACTCCTGGGCCTGAACACTGCTGGGCTGCACAGCCCAAGGCCTGTACAATCTTGGGCCTGCACAATCCTGTCTCTGCACACTGCGGAGTCTGCACACACCTTGGCCTGCACACTCCTGGGCCTGTACACTCCAGGACCTACACCCTCCTTGGCCTGCACACACCTTTGTCTCCACACTCCTGGGCCTGCAATCTTCAGGACCTGCACACTCCTGGGACAGCAGACACCTGGGCCTTCATACTCCTGGACCTGCGAACACTCGGGCCTGCATGAACCTGGGCTTGTACACTCCTGGGCCTGCAAACTTCAGGACCTGCACACTCCTGGGACAGCAGACACCTGGGCCTTCACACTCCTGGACCTGCGCACACTTGGACCTGCATAAACCTGGGCTTTTACACTCCTGGGCCTGCTCCCATCTATGCCTGCACACTCCTAGCCCTGTTCCCACCTGTGCCGGCACACTCCTGGGCCTGCACACTCCTGTCTCTGCACACTGCGGAGTCTGCACACACCTTGGCCTGCACACTCCAGGACCTACACCCTCCTTGGCCTGCACACACCTTTGTCTGCACACTCCTGGGCCTGCAATCTTCAGGACCTGCACACTCCTGGGACAGCAGACACCTGGGCCTTCATACTCCTGGACCTGCGAACACTCGGGCCTGCATGAACCTGGGCTTGTACACTCCTGGGCCTGCAAACTTCAGGACCTGCACACTCCTGGGACAGCAGACACCTGGGCCTTCACACTCCTGGACCTGCGCACACTTGGACCTGCATAAACCTGGGCTTGTACACTCCTGGGCCTGCTCCCATCTATGCCTGCACACTCCTAGCCCTGTTCCCACCTGTGCCGGCACACTCCTGGGCCTGCACACTCCTGTCTCTGCACACTCCAGTGTCTGCACACTCCTGGTCCTGCACACTCCTGGGCCTGTACACTCCTCTCTCTGCTCACTCCTGGGCCTGCCCTCTCCTGGGTCTGCACAAATCCTCGTGTGCACATTCCAGAGCCTGCAAACTCCTGGGCCTTCCCTCTCCTGGGCCTGCCCCCTATTCGGCCGGCCCTCTCCAGGACCTGCACATTCTTGGGCCTTCACACTACTGGGCCTGCTCCCACTTGTGCCTGCACACACCTGGCACTGCACACTCCTCGGCCTGCTCCCTCCTGTGCCTGCACACTCCTGGGCATGCACACTCCTGGGCCTGCACACTCCTGGATCTGTACACTCCTGGGCCTTCCCTGCATGGGCCTTCTCTGGCCTACGCTTGCACACTGTTGGGCCCGCACACACCTGGATTGCACACTCATAGGCCTGCACACTCCAAGACATGCACAATGTTTAGCCTGAACACACCTGGGCCTGTATAATCCTGATTTTGCACACTCCTGGGCCTGAACACTGCTGGGCGGCACAGCCCAAGGCCTGTACAATCTTGGGCCTGCACAATCCTGTCTCTGCACACTGCGGAGTCTGCACACGCCTTGGCCTGCACACTCCTGGGCCTGTAAACTCCAGGACCTACACCCTCCTTGGCCTGCACACACCTTTGTCTGCACACTCCTGGGCCTGCAATCTTCAGGACCTGCACACTCCTGGGACAGCAGACACCTGGGCCTTCATACTCCTGGACCTGCGAACACTCGGGCCTGCATGAACCTGGGCTTGTACACTCCTGGGCCTGCAAACTTCAGGACCTGCACACTCCTGGGACAGCAGACACCTGGGCCTTCATACTCCTGGACCTGCGAACACTCGGGCCTGCATGAACCTGGGCTTGTACACTCCTGGGCCTGCAAACTTCAGGACCTGCACACTCCTGGGACAGCAGACACCTGGGCCTTCATACTCCTGGACCTGCGCACACTTGGACCTGCATAAACCTCGGCTTGTACACTCCTGGGCCTGCTCCCATCTATGCCTGCACACTCCTAGCCCTGTTCCCACCTGTGCCGGCACACTCCTGGGCCTGCACACTCCTGTCTCTGCACACTCCAGTGTCTGCACACTCCTGGTCCTGCACACTCCTGGGCCTGTACACTCCTCTCTCTGCTCACTCCTGGGCCTGCCCTCTCCTGGGTCCGCACAAATCCTCGTGTGCACATTCCAGAGCCTGCAAACTCCTGGGCCTTCCCTCTCCTGGGCCTGCCCCCTATTCGGCCGGCCCTCTCCAGGACCTGCACATTCTTGGGCCTTCACACTACTGGGCCTGCTCCCACTTGTGCCTGCACACACCTGGCACTGCACACTCCTCGGCCTGCTCCCTCCTGTGCCTGCACACTCCTGGGCATGCACACTCCTGGGCCTGCACACTCCTGGATCTGTACACTCCTGGGCCTTCCCTGCATGGGCCTTCTCTGGCCTAGGCTTGCACACTGTTGGGCCCGCACACACCTGGATTGCACACTCATAGGCCTGCACACTCCAAGACATGCACAATGTTTAGCCTGAACACACCTGGGCCTGTATAATCCTGATTTTGCACACTCCTGGGCCTGAACACTGCTGGGCTGCACAGCCCAAGGCCTGTACAATCTTGGGCCTGCACAATCCTGTCTCTGCACACTGCGGAGTCTGCACACACCTTGGCCTGCACACTCCTGGGCCTGTACACTCCAGGACCTACACCCTCCTTGGCCTGCACACACCATTGTCTGCACACTCCTGGGCCTGCAATCTTCAGGACCTGCACACTCCTGGGACAGCAGACACCTGGGCCTTCATACTCCTGGACCTGCGAACACTCGGGCCTGCATGAACCTGGGCTTGTACACTCCTGGGCCTGCAAACTTCAGGACCTGCACACTCCTGGGACAGCAGACACCTGGGCCTTCACACTCCTGGACCTGCGCACACTTGGACCTGCATAAACCTGGGCTTGTACACTCCTGGGCCTGCTCCCATCTATGCCTGCACACTCCTAGCCCTGTTCCCACCTGTGCCGGCACACTCCTGGGCCTGCACACTCCTGTCTCTGCACACTGCGGAGTCTGCACACGCCTTGGCCTGCACACTCCAGGACCTACACCCTCCTTGGCCTGCACACACCTTTGTCTGCACACTCCTGGGCCTGCAATCTTCAGGACCTGCACACTCCTGGGACAGCAGACACCTGGGCCTTCACACTCCTGGACCTGCGCACACTTGGACCTGCATAAACCTGGGCTTGTACACTCCTGGGCCTGCTCCCATCTATGCCTGCACACTCCTAGCCCTGTTCCCACCTCTGCTGGCACACTCCTGGGCCTGCACACTCCTGTCTCTGCACACTGCGGAGTCTGCACACGCCTTGGCCTGCACACTCCTGGGCCTGTAAACTCCAGGACCTACACCCTCCTTGGCCTGCACACACCTTTGTCTGCACACTCCTGGGCCTGCAATCTTCAGGACCTGCACACTCCTGGGACAGCAGACACCTGGGCCTTCATACTCCTGGACCTGCGAACACTCGGGCCTGCATGAACCTGGGCTTGTACACTCCTGGGCCTGCAAACTTCAGGACCTGCACACTCCTGGGACAGCAGACACCTGGGCCTTCATACTCATGGACCTGCGCACACTTGGACCTGCATAAACCTGGGCTTGTACACTCCTGGGCCTGCTCCCATCTATGCCTGCACACTCCTAGGCCTGTTCCCACCTGTGCCGGCACACTCCTGGGCCTGCACACTCCTGTCTCTGCACACTCCAGTGTCTGCACACTCCTGGTCCTGCACACTCCTGGGCCTGTACACTCCTCTCTCTGCTCACTCCTGGGCCTGCCCTCTCCTGGGTCCGCACAAATCCTCGTGTGCACATTCCAGAGCCTGCAAACTCCTGGGCCTTCCCTCTCCTGGGCCTGCCCCCTATTCGGCCGGCCCTCTCCAGGACCTGCACATTCTTGGGCCTTCACACTACTGGGCCTGCTCCCACTTGTGCCTGCACACACCTGGGACTGCACACTCCTCGGCCTGCTCCCTCCTGTGCCTGCACACTCCTGGGCATGCACACTCCTGGGCCTGCACACTCCTGGATCTGTACACTCCTGGGCCTTCCCTGCATGGGCCTTCTCTGGCCTAGGCTTGCACACTGTTGGGCCCGCACACACCTGGATTGCACACTCATAGGCCTGCACACTCCAAGACATGCACAATGTTTAGCCTGAACACACCTGGGCCTGTATAATCCTGATTTTGCACACCCCTGGGCCTGAACACTGCTGGGCTGCACAGCCCAAGGCCTGTACAATCTTGGGCCTGCACAATCCTGTCTCTGCACACTGCGGAGTCTGCACACACCTTGGCCTGCACACTCCTGGGCCTGTACACTCCAGGACCTACACCCTCCTTGGCCTGCACACACCTTTGTCTGCACACTCCTGGCCTGCAATCTTCAGGACCTGCACACTCCTGGGACAGCAGACACCTGGGCCTTCATACTCCTGTACCTGCGAACACTCGGGCCTGCATGAACCTGGGCTTGTACACTCCTGGGCCTGCAAACTTCAGGACCTGCACACTCCTGGGACAGCAGACATCTGGGCCTTCATACTCCTGGACCTGCGAACACTCGGGCCTGCATGAACCTGGGCTTGTACACTCCTGGGCCTGCAAACTTCAGGACCTGCACACTCCTGGGACAGCAGACACCTGGGCCTTCACACTCCTGGACCTGCGCACACTTGGACCTGCATAAACCTGGGCTTGTACACTCCTGGGCCTGCTCCCATCTATGCCTGCACACTCCTAGCCCTGTTCCCACCTGTGCCGGCACACTCCTGGGCCTGCACACTCCTGTCTCTGCACACTCCAGTGTCTGCACACTCCTGGTCCTGCACACTCCTGGGCCTGTACACTCCTCTCTCTGCTCACTCCTGGGCCTGCCCTCTCCTGGGTCCGCACAAATCCTCGTGTGCACATTCCAGAGCCTGCAAACTCCTGGGCCTTCCCTCTCCTGGGCCTGCCCCCTATTCGGCCGGCCCTCTCCAGGACCTGCACATTCTTGGGCCTTCACACTACTGGGCCTGCTCCCACTTGTGCCTGCACACACCTGGGACTGCACACTCCTCGGCCTGCTCCCTCCTGTGCCTGCACACTCCTGGGCATGCACACTCCTGGGCCTGCACACTCCTGGATCTGTACACTCCTGGGCCTTCCCTGCATGGGCCTTCTCTGGCCTAGGCTTGCACACTGTTGGGCCCGCACACACCTGGATTGCACACTCATAGGCCTGCACACTCCAAGACATGCACAGTGTTTAGCCTGAACACACCTGGGCCTGTATAATCCTGATTTTGCACACTCCTGGGCCTGAACACTGCTGGGCTGCACAGCCCAAGGCCTGTACAATCTTGGGCCTGCACAATCCTGTCTCTGCACACTGCGGAGTCTGCACACACCTTGGCCTGCACACTCCTGGGCCTGTGCACTCCAGGACCTACACCCTCCTTGGCCTGCACACACCTTTGTCTGCACACTCCTGGGCCTGCAATCTTCAGGACCTGCACACTCCTGGGACAGCAGACACCAGGGCCTTCATACTCCTGGACCTGCGAACACTCGGGCCTGCATGAACCTGGGCTTGTACTCTCCTGGGCCTGCAAACTTCAGGACCTGCACACTCCTGGGACAGCAGACACCTGGGCCTTCATACTCCTGGACCTGCGAACACTCGGGCCTGCATGAACCTGGGCTTGTACACTCCTGGGCCTGCAAACTTCAGGACCTGCACACTCCTGGGACAGCAGACACCTGGGCCTTCATACTCCTGGACCTGCGCACACTTGGACCTGCATAAACCTGGGCTTGTACACTCCTGGGCCTGCTCCCATCTATGCCTGCACACTCCTAGGCCTGTTCCCACCTGTGCCGGCACACTCCTGGGCCTGCACACTCCTGTCTCTGCACACTCCAGTGTCTGCACACTCCTGGTCCTGCACACTCCTGGGCCTGTACACTCCTCTCTCTGCTCACTCCTGGGCCTGCCCTCTCCTGGGTCCGCACAAATCCTCGTGTGCACATTCCAGAGCCTGCAAACTCCTGGGCCTTCCCTCTCCTGGGCCTGCCCCCTATTCGGCCGGCCCTCTCCAGGACCTGCACATTCTTGGGCCTTCACACTACTGGGCCTGCTCCCACTTGTGCCTGCACACACCTGGGACTGCACACTCCTCGGCCTGCTCCCTCCTGTGCCTGCACACTCCTGGGCATGCACACTCCTGGGCCTGCACACTCCTGGATCTGTACACTCCTGGGCCTTCCCTGCATGGGCCTTCTCTGGCCTAGGCTTGCACACTGTTGGGCCCGCACACACCTGGATTGCACACTCATAGGCCTGCACACTCCAAGACATGCACAATGTTTAGCCTGAACACACCTGGGCCTGTATAATCCTGATTTTGCACACCCCTGGGCCTGAACACTGCTGGGCTGCACAGCCCAAGGCCTGTACAATCTTGGGCCTGCACAATCCTGTCTCTGCACACTGCGGAGTCTGCACACGCCTTGGCCTGCACACTCCTGGGCCTGTACACTCCAGGACCTACACCCTCCTTGGCCTGCACACACCTTTGTCTGCACACTCCTGGGCCTGCAATCTTCAGGACCTGCACACTCCTGGGACAGCAGACACCTGGGCCTTCATACTCCTGGACCTGCGCACACTTGGACCTGCATAAACCTGGGCTTTTACACTCCTGGGCCTGCTCCCATCTATGCCTGCACACTCCTAGCCCTGTTCCCACCTGTGCCGGCACACTCCTGGGCCTGCACACTCCTGTCTCTGCACACTGCGGAGTCTGCACACGCCTTGGCCTGCACACTCCAGGACCTACACCCTCCTTGACCTGCACACACATTTGTCTGCACACTCCTGGGCCTGCAATCTTCAGGACCTGCACACTCCTGGGACAGCAGACAACTGGGCCTTCATACTCCTGGACCTGCGAACACTCGGGCCTGCATGAACCTGGGCTTGTACACTCCTGGGCCTGCAAACTTCAGGACCTGCACACTCCTGGGACAGCAGACACCTGGGCCTTCACACTCCTGGACCTGCGCACACTTGGACCTGCATAAACCTGGGCTTGTACACTCCTGGGCCTGCTCCCATCTATGCCCGCACAATCCTAGCCCTGTTCCCACCTGTGCCGGCACACTCCTGGGCCTGCACACTCCTGTCTCTGCACACTCCAGTGTCTGCACACTCCTGGTCCTGCACACTCCTGGGCCTGTACACTCCTCTCTCTGCTCACTCCTGGGCCTGCCCTCTCCTGGGTCCGCACAAATCCTCGTGTGCACATTCCACAGCCTGCAAACTCCTGGGCCTTCCCTCTCCTTGGCCTGACCCTATTCGGCCGGCCCTCTCCAGGACCTGCACATTCTTGGGCCTTCACACTACTGGGCCTCCTCCCACTTGTGCCTGCACACACCTGGCACTGCACACTCCTCGGCCTGCTCCCTCCTGTGCCTGCACACTCCTGGGCATGCACACTCCTGGGCCTGCACAATCCTGGATCTGTACACTCCTGGGCCTTCCCTGCATGGGCCTTCTCTGGCTTAGGCTTGCACACTGTTGGGCCCGCACACACCTGGATTGCACACTCATAGGCCTGCACACTCCAAGACATGCACAATGTTTAGCCTGAACACACCTGGGCCTGTATAATCCTGATTTTGCACACTCCTGGGCCTGAACACTGCTGGGCGGCACAGCCCAAGGCCTGTACAATCTTGGGCCTGCACAATCCTGTCTCTGCACACAGCGGAGTCTGCACACGCCTTGGCCTGCACACTCCTGGGCTTGTACACCCCAGGACCAACACCCTCCTTGGCCTGCACACACCTTTGTCTGCACACTCCTGGGCCTGCAATCTTCAGGACCTGCACACTCCTGGGACAGCAGACACCTGGGCCTTCATACTCCTAGACCTGCGAACACTCGGGCCTGCATGAACCTGGGCTTGTACACTCCTGGGCCTGCAAACTTCAGGACCTGCACACTCCTGGGACAGCAGACACCTGGGCCTTCACACTCCTGGACCAGCGCACACTTGGACCTGTATAAACCTGGGCTTGTACACGCCTGGGCCTGCTCCCATCTATGCCTGCACACTCCTAGCCCTGTTCCCACCTGTGCCAGGCACACTCCTGGGCCTGCACACTCCTGTCTCTGCACACTGCGGAGTCTGCACACGCCTTGGCCTGCACACTCCAGGACCTACACCCTCCTTGGCCTGCACACACCTTTGTCTGCACACTCCTGGGCCTGCAATCATCAGGACCTGCACACTCCTGGGACAGCAGACACCTGGGCCTTCATACTCCTGGACCTGCGAACACTCGGGCCTGCATGAACCTGGGCTTGTACACTCCTGGGCCTGCAAACTTCAGGACCTGCACATTCCTGGGACAGCAGACACCTGGGCCTTCACACTCCTGGACCGGCACACACTTGGACCTGCATAAACCTGGGCTTGTACACTCCTGGGCCTGCTCCCATCTATGCCTGCACACTCCTAGCCCTGTTCCCACCTGTGCCGGCACACTCCTGGGCCTGCACACTCCTGTCTCTGCACACTCCAGTGTCTGCACACTCCTGGTCCTGCACACTCCTGGGCCTGTACACTCCTCTCTCTGCTCACTCCTGGGCCTGCCCTCTCCTGGGTCCGCACAAATCCTCGTGTGCACATTCCAGAGCCTGCAAACTCCTGGGCCTTCCCACTCCTGGGCCTTCCCTCTCCTGGGCCTGCCCCCTATTCGGCCGGCCCTCTCCAGGACCTGCACATTCTTGGGCCTTCACACTACTGGGCCTGCTCCCACTTGTGCCTGCACACACCTGGCACTGCACACTCCTCGGCCTGCTCCCTCCTGTGCCTGCACACTCCTAGGCATGCACACTCCTGGGCCTGCACACTCCTGGATCTGTACACTCCTGGGCCTTCCCTGCATGGGCCTTCTCTGGCCTAGGCTTGCACACTGTTGGGCCCGCACACACCTGGATTGCACACTCATAGGCCTGCACACTCCAAGACATGCACAATATTTAGCCTGAACACACCTGGGCCTGTATAATCCTGATTTTGCACACTCCTGGGCCTGAACACTGCTGGGCTGCACAGCCCAAGGCCTGTACAATCTTGGGCCTGCACAATCCTGTCTCTGCACACTGCGGAGTCTGCACACACCTTGGCCTGCACACTCCTGGGCCTGTACACTCCAGGACCTACACCCTCCTTGGCCTGCACACACCTTTGTCTGCACACTCCTGGGCCTGCAATCTTCAGGACCTGCACACTCCTGGGACAGCAGACACCTGGGCCTTCATACTCCTGGACCTGCGAACACTCGGGCCTGCATGAACCTGGGCTTGTACACTCCTGGGCCTGCAAACATCAGGACCTGCACACTCCTGGGACAGCAGACACCTGGGCCTTCACACTCCTGGACCTGCGCACACTTGGACCTGCATAAACCTGGGCTTTTACACTCCTGGGCCTGCTCCCATCTATGCCTGCACACTCCTAGCCCTGTTCCCACCTGTGCCGGCACACTCCTGGGCCTGCACACTCCTGTCTCTGCACACTGCGGAGTCTGCACACACCTTGGCCTGCACACTCCAGGACCTACACCCTCCTTGGCCTGCACACACCTTTGTCTGCACACTCCTGGGCCTGCAATCTTCAGGACCTGCACACTCCTGGGACAGCAGACACCTGGGCCTTCATACTCCTGGACCTGCGAACACTCGGGCCTGCATGAACCTGGGCTTGTACACTCCTGGGCCTGCAAACTTCAGGACCTGCACACTCCTGGGACAGCAGACACCTGGGCCTTCACACTCCTGGACCTGCGCACACTTGGACCTGCATAAACCTGGGCTTGTACACTCCTGGGCCTGCTCCCATCTATGCCTGCACACTCCTAGCCCTGTTCCCACCTGTGCCGGCACACTCCTGGGCCTGCACACTCCTGTCTCTGCACACTCCAGTGTCTGCACACTCCTGGTCCTGCACACTCCTGGGCCTGTACACTCCTCTCTCTGCTCACTCCTGGGCCTGCCCTCTCCTGGGTCCGCACAAATCCTCGTGTGCACATTCCAGAGCCTGCAAACTCCTGGGCCTTCCCTCTCCTGGGCCTGCCCCCTATTCGGCCGGCCCTCTCCAGGACCTGCACATTCTTGGGCCTTCACACTACTGGGCCTGCTCCCACTTGTGCCTGCACACACCTGGCACTGCACACTCCTCGGCCTGCTCCCTCCTGTGCCTGCACACTCCTGGGCCTGCACACTCCTGGATCTGTACACTCCTGGGCCTTCCCTGCATGGGCCTTCTCTGGCCTACGCTTGCACACTGTTGGGCCCGCACACACCTGGATTGCACACTCATAGGCCTGCACACTCCAAGACATGCACAATGTTTAGCCTGAACACACCTGGGCCTGTATAATCCTGATTTTGCACACTCCTGGGCCTGAACACTGCTGGGCGGCACAGCCCAAGGCCTGTACAATCTTGGGCCTGCACAATCCTGTCTCTGCACACTGCGGAGTCTGCACACGCCTTGGCCTGCACACTCCTGGGCCTGTAAACTCCAGGACCTACACCCTCCTTGGCCTGCACACACGTTTGTCTGCACACTCCTGGGCCTGCAATCTTCAGGACCTGCACACTCCTGGGACAGCAGACACCTGGGCCTTCATACTCCTGGACCTGCGAACACTCGGGCCTGCATGAACCTGGGCTTGTACACTCCTGGGCCTGCAAACTTCAGGACCTGCACACTCCTGGGACAGCAGACACCTGGGCCTTCATACTCCTGGACCTGCGCACACTTGGACCTGCATAAACCTGGGCTTGTACACTCCTGGGCCTGCTCCCATCTATGCCTGCACACTCCTAGCCCTGTTCCCACCTGTGCCGGCACACTCCTGGGCCTGCACACTCCTGTCTCTGCACACTCCAGTGTCTGCACACTCCTGGTCCTGCACACTCCTGGGCCTGTACACTCCTCTCTCTGCTCACTCCTGGGCCTGCCCTCTCCTGGGTCCGCACAAATCCTCGTGTGCACATTCCAGAGCCTGCAAACTCCTGGGCCTTCCCTCTCCTGGGCCTGCCCCCTATTCGGCCAGCCCTCTCCAGGACCTGCACATTCTTGGGCCTTCACACTACTGGGCCTGCTCCCACTTGTGCCTGCACACACCTGGCACTGCACACTCCTCGGCCTGCTCCCTCCTGTGCCTGCACACTCCTGGGCATGCACACTCCTGGGCCTGCACACTCCTGGATCTGTACACTCCTGGGCCTTCCCTGCATGGGCCTTCTCTGGCCTAGGCTTGCACACTGTTGGGCCCGCACACACCTGGATTGCACACTCATAGGCCTGCACACTCCAAGACATGCACAATGTTTAGCCTGAACACACCTGGGCCTGTATAATCCTGATTTTGCACACTCCTGGGCCTGAACACTGCTGGGCTGCACAGCCCAAGGCCTGTACAATCTTGGGCCTGCACAATCCTGTCTCTGCACACTGCGGAGTCTGCACACACCTTGGCCTGCACACTCCTGGGCCTGTACACTCCAGGACCTACACCCTCCTTGGCCTGCACACACCTTTGTCTCCACACTCCTGGGCCTGCAATCTTCAGGACCTGCACACTCCTGGGACAGCAGACACCTGGGCCTTCATACTCCTGGACCTGCGAACACTCGGGCCTGCATGAACCTGGGCTTGTACACTCCTGGGCCTGCAAACTTCAGGACCTGCACACTCCTGGGACAGCAGACACCTGGGCCTTCACACTCCTGGACCTGCGCACACTTGGACCTGCATAAACCTGGGCTTTTACACTCCTGGGCCTGCTCCCATCTATGCCTGCACACTCCTAGCCCTGTTCCCACCTGTGCCGGCACACTCCTGGGCCTGCACACTCCTGTCTCTGCACACTGCGGAGTCTGCACACACCTTGGCCTGCACACTCCAGGACCTACACCCTCCTTGGCCTGCACACACCTTTGTCTGCACACTCCTGGGCCTGCAATCTTCAGGACCTGCACACTCCTGGGACAGCAGACACCTGGGCCTTCATACTCCTGGACCTGCGAACACTCGGGCCTGCATGAACCTGGGCTTGTACACTCCTGGGCCTGCAAACTTCAGGACCTGCACACTCCTGGGACAGCAGACACCTGGGCCTTCACACTCCTGGACCTGCGCACACTTGGACCTGCATAAACCTGGGCTTGTACACTCCTGGGCCTGCTCCCATCTATGCCTGCACACTCCTAGCCCTGTTCCCACCTGTGCCGGCACACTCCTGGGCCTGCACACTCCTGTCTCTGCACACTCCAGTGTCTGCACACTCCTGGTCCTGCACACTCCTGGGCCTGTACACTCCTCTCTCTGCTCACTCCTGGGCCTGCCCTCTCCTGGGTCTGCACAAATCCTCGTGTGCACATTCCAGAGCCTGCAAACTCCTGGGCCTTCCCTCTCCTGGGCCTGCCCCCTATTCGGCCGGCCCTCTCCAGGACCTGCACATTCTTGGGCCTTCACACTACTGGGCCTGCTCCCACTTGTGCCTGCACACACCTGGCACTGCACACTCCTCGGCCTGCTCCCTCCTGTGCCTGCACACTCCTGGGCATGCACACTCCTGGGCCTGCACACTCCTGGATCTGTACACTCCTGGGCCTTCCCTGCATGGGCCTTCTCTGGCCTACGCTTGCACACTGTTGGGCCCGCACACACCTGGATTGCACACTCATAGGCCTGCACACTCCAAGACATGCACAATGTTTAGCCTGAACACACCTGGGCCTGTATAATCCTGATTTTGCACACTCCTGGGCCTGAACACTGCTGGGCGGCACAGCCCAAGGCCTGTACAATCTTGGGCCTGCACAATCCTGTCTCTGCACACTGCGGAGTCTGCACACGCCTTGGCCTGCACACTCCTGGGCCTGTAAACTCCAGGACCTACACCCTCCTTGGCCTGCACACACCTTTGTCTGCACACTCCTGGGCCTGCAATCTTCAGGACCTGCACACTCCTGGGACAGCAGACACCTGGGCCTTCATACTCCTGGACCTGCGAACACTCGGGCCTGCATGAACCTGGGCTTGTACACTCCTGGGCCTGCAAACTTCAGGACCTGCACACTCCTGGGACAGCAGACACCTGGGCCTTCATACTCCTGGACCTGCGAACACTCGGGCCTGCATGAACCTGGGCTTGTACACTCCTGGGCCTGCAAACTTCAGGACCTGCACACTCCTGGGACAGCAGACACCTGGGCCTTCATACTCCTGGACCTGCGCACACTTGGACCTGCATAAACCTCGGCTTGTACACTCCTGGGCCTGCTCCCATCTATGCCTGCACACTCCTAGCCCTGTTCCCACCTGTGCCGGCACACTCCTGGGCCTGCACACTCCTGTCTCTGCACACTCCAGTGTCTGCACACTCCTGGTCCTGCACACTCCTGGGCCTGTACACTCCTCTCTCTGCTCACTCCTGGGCCTGCCCTCTCCTGGGTCCGCACAAATCCTCGTGTGCACATTCCAGAGCCTGCAAACTCCTGGGCCTTCCCTCTCCTGGGCCTGCCCCCTATTCGGCCGGCCCTCTCCAGGACCTGCACATTCTTGGGCCTTCACACTACTGGGCCTGCTCCCACTTGTGCCTGCACACACCTGGCACTGCACACTCCTCGGCCTGCTCCCTCCTGTGCCTGCACACTCCTGGGCATGCACACTCCTGGGCCTGCACACTCCTGGATCTGTACACTCCTGGGCCTTCCCTGCATGGGCCTTCTCTGGCCTAGGCTTGCACACTGTTGGGCCCGCACACACCTGGATTGCACACTCATAGGCCTGCACACTCCAAGACATGCACAATGTTTAGCCTGAACACACCTGGGCCTGTATAATCCTGATTTTGCACACTCCTGGGCCTGAACACTGCTGGGCTGCACAGCCCAAGGCCTGTACAATCTTGGGCCTGCACAATCCTGTCTCTGCACACTGCGGAGTCTGCACACACCTTGGCCTGCACACTCCTGGGCCTGTACACTCCAGGACCTACACCCTCCTTGGCCTGCACACACCATTGTCTGCACACTCCTGGGCCTGCAATCTTCAGGACCTGCACACTCCTGGGACAGCAGACACCTGGGCCTTCATACTCCTGGACCTGCGAACACTCGGGCCTGCATGAACCTGGGCTTGTACACTCCTGGGCCTGCAAACTTCAGGACCTGCACACTCCTGGGACAGCAGACACCTGGGCCTTCACACTCCTGGACCTGCGCACACTTGGACCTGCATAAACCTGGGCTTGTACACTCCTGGGCCTGCTCCCATCTATGCCTGCACACTCCTAGCCCTGTTCCCACCTGTGCCGGCACACTCCTGGGCCTGCACACTCCTGTCTCTGCACACTGCGGAGTCTGCACACGCCTTGGCCTGCACACTCCAGGACCTACACCCTCCTTGGCCTGCACACACCTTTGTCTGCACACTCCTGGGCCTGCAATCTTCAGGACCTGCACACTCCTGGGACAGCAGACACCTGGGCCTTCACACTCCTGGACCTGCGCACACTTGGACCTGCATAAACCTGGGCTTGTACACTCCTGGGCCTGCTCCCATCTATGCCTGCACACTCCTAGCCCTGTTCCCACCTGTGCCGGCACACTCCTGGGCCTGCACACTCCTATCTCTGCACACTCTAGTGTCTGCACACTCCCTGCCCTGCTCCCTCCTGTGCCTCAACACTTCTGGGCCTGCACATTCATGGGCCTGCTCCCTCCTTTGCCTCCACACTCCTGGGCCTGCACACTCCTGGGCATGCACACTCCTGGGCATGCACACTCCTGGGGCTGCTCCATCCGGTGCCTACACACTCCTGGGCCTGTATACTCCTGGGCCTGCACACTCTTTCGCCTGACCTCGCCTGGCCCTACACACTCTTGGGTGTGCAATCTACTGGTCGTGCCCTCTCCTTGGCCTGCACACTCCTGGGCCTGCACACTCCTCTATCTGCACATTCCTGGGCCTGCACACTCCTGGACTTGACCTCTCCTGTGTCTCTGCATACTCCTGGGCCTGCATAACCCTGGGCCTGTTCCCTAGTATGCCTGCACACAGGCTGGCTTGCACACTGCTGGGCCTGATCCCTCCTTAGCCTGCAAACTCCAGGGCCTGCACATACCAGGGGCTGCACCCAACTGTGTCTGGACATTCCTGGGCATGCACACTCCTGGGCCTGCACACTTCTGGGCATGCACACTCCTGGGCCTGCTCGATCCTATGCCTGCACACTCCTGGGCTTGTACACCCATGGGCCTGCAGACTCCTGTGCCAGCACACTCCTGGGCCTGCACACTATTGGGCCTGCCCTCTCCTCGGCCTGCACACTCTTGGGCCTGCACACTCCTAGGCCTGCTCCCTCCTGTGCCTGCACACTAAAGGACCTGCACATTCCTGGGCCTGCTCCCTCCTGTGCCTCCACACTCCAGGGCCTACACACTCCTGGGCCTGCACACTCCTGGGCGTACACACTCCTGGGTCTTCACACTCCTAGGCCTGCCCTCCCTTGGGCCTGCACACTCCTGGTCCGGCCCTCCCCTGGTCCTGAACACTTCTGGGCCTGCACACTCCTGGGCCTGCTCCCTACTGTGCCTGTACACTCCTGGGTATGCACATTCCTGGCCTGACCTCTCCTGAGACTGCGGACTCCTGGGCCTGCACTCTCCTCGACCTGCTCTCACCTGGGCCTGTACCCACTTCGGCCGGCCCTCTCATGGGCCTGCACACCCTTGAGCCTGCACACTCCTGGGCCTGCCATCTCCTGGTCCTGCACACTCCTGGGCCTTCTCGATCCTGTGACTGAACACTCCTGGGCTTGTACACTATTGGGCCTGCCTCTCCTGGGCCTGCACACTCTTGGGCCTGCCCTCTCCTGGGCCTGCCCTCTCCTGGGCCTGCACACACATGGGCCAACCCTCTCCTGGTCCTAAACCCTCCTGTGCATGCACACTTCTGGGCCTGCACACTCCTGTGTCAGCACACTATTGGCATGCACACTCCTGGACCTGCACACTTCTTGGCCTGCTCCCTCCTGTGCCTGCACACTCCAGGGCCTGTACATTCCTGGGCCTGCTCCCTCCTGTGCCTCCACACTCCTGGGCCTGCACACACATGGGCCTGCTCGATATTGTGCCTGCACACTCCTGGGCTTGTACACCCATGGGCCTGCAGACTCCTGTGCCAGCACACTCCTGGGCCTGCACAGTATTGGGCCTGCCCTCTCCTGGGCCTGCACACTCTTGTTCCTGCCCTCTCCTGGGCCTGCACACACATGGGCCTACTCTCTCCTGGGCCTAAACCCTCCTGTGTATGCACATTAATGGGCCTGCACACTCCTGGGCCTGCACACTCCTTGGCCTGCTCCATCCTGGGCTTGCACACTCCTGGTCCTGCACACTCCTGGGCCTGCACACACATGGGCCTACTCACTCCTGGGCCTAAACCCTCCTGTGTATGCATGCTAATGGGCCTGCACACTCTTGGGCCTGCACACACATGGGCCTGCCCTCTCCTGGGCCTGCACACTCTTGGGCCTGCCTTCTACTGGGCCTGCACACACATGGGCCTACTCTCTCCTGGGCCTAAACCCTCCTGTGTATGCACATTAAAGGGCCTGTACTCTCCTGTGCCTGCACACTCCTTGGCCTGCTCCCTCCTGGGCTTGCACACTCCTGGTCCTGCACACTCCTCGGTCTTCACACTCCTAGGCCTGCACACTCCTGACCTGCCCTCTCCTTGGCAGGACCTCAACATTTCTTCCGTCTCCTTTGTCTGCACACTCCTGGTCCTGCACAATCCTGGGCCTGCTCCATCCAGTGCCTGCAGTCTCCTGGACCTGCCTTCTCCTTGGCCGGCCCTCAACATAACTGCCCTCTCCTTTGTCTGCGCACTCCTGGGCCTGGACACACCTGGGCCTGCCCCCAACTGTCCTGCCCTCTGCTGTATCTGCACACCCGTAGGCCTGCACACTCATGTGCCTGCTCCATCCTGTGCCTGCACCCTCCTGTGTCTGAACACTCCTGTGCATGCATACTCCTGGGAACGCAGAGACCTGGGCCTGCACACTCCTGGACCTGCTCTCACCTGGGCCTGCACCCACTTCGGCCGGCCCTCTCCAGGGCCTGCACATTCCTGGGCCTGCACATACCTGGGCCTGCTCTCTCCTGTGCCTGCTCCCTCCTATGCCTGCACACAGCTTGGCTTGCACACTCCTGGGCCTGCTCCGTTCTTAGCCTGCAAACTCCTGGGTCGGCAAACTCCGGGGCCTGACCTCTCCGGGCCTGCACACTCCAGGGCCAGCCCTTTCCTGGGCCTGCATACTGCTAGACCTGCACACTCTTGTGCGTGCACCCTCCTGGGCCTGAACACTCCTATGCCTGCATCCTCCTTTGTCTGCACACTCTTGGGCCTGCCCTCTCCTGGGCCATCACACACATGGGCCTACCCTCTCCTGGGCGTAAACCCTCCTGTGTATGCACACTAATGGGCCTGCCCTCTCCTGGGCCTGCTCCCTCCTGTACCTCCACTCTCCTGGGCCTGCACAATCCTGGGCCTGACCTCTCCGGGCCTGCACAATCTGGGGCCAGCCCTTTCCTGGGCCTGCACACTGCCAGGCCTGCACACTCCTGTGCGTGCACCCTCCTCTGCCTGGACACACTTGGGCCTGCACACTCCTGGGAGTGCACACTCCTGGGCCTGCTCCCTACTGTGCCTCCACAATCCTGGGCCTGCTCCCTCTGCCTGCACAACCCAGGGCCTCCACACTCCTGCTTCTGCTCCCTCCTATGCCTGCACAGTCCTGGGACTGCACACTCCTGGGCCTGCACACTCCTGTGTCTGAACACTCCCGGGCCTGCACACTCCTGATCCTGCGCACCCCTGGACTGTAGGGACTGTACAGTCCTGATCCTGCCCTCTCCTGGACCTGCACAGTCCTGGGCCTGCACACTCCGGGGCCAGCCCTTTCCTGGGCCTGTCCTCTCCTGGGCCTGCACACACCTGTGTCTGCAGACACCTGGGCATGCAGACCCCTGGGCCTGAACAGTTTGGGCCTGGTTCCTGCTGTGCCTGCACACACTTAGGCCTCCAAACACCTGCGTCTGCTCATCCTGGCCCATCACACTCCTCGGACTGAACACTCCTGGGTCTGCACACACAATGGCCTACACACTCCTGTGCCTGCTCCCTCCTGTCCTGCATACTCCTGGCCCTGCACACCGCTGGGCCAGCACAACACTTGTCCTGCCCCCTCCTGCGCCTGCCCACTCAACGGATTGAACACTTCTCTGTCTGCATATTTCTGGGCCTGCACACTCCTGGGTCTACCTTCTCCTTGGCCTGCCCTCTCCTGGGCCTGCACACTCCTTGCCCTGCTCCCTCCTGTGCCTCAACACTTCTGGGCCTGCACATTCATGGGCCTGCTCCCTCCTTTGCCTCCACACTCCTGGGCCTGCACACTCCTGGGCATGCACACTCCTGGGCATGCACACTCCTGGGACTGCCCTCTCCTGGACCTGCACACACCTGGGCCTGCACACTCCTGGGGCTGCTCCATCTGGTGCCTACACACTCCTGGGCCTGTATACTCCTGGGCCTGCACACTCTTTCGCCTGACCTCACCTGGCCCTACGCACTCTTAGGCGTGCAATCTACTGGTCATGCCCTCTCCTTGGCCTGCACACTCCTGGGCCTGCACACTCTTCTGTCTGCACATTCCTGGGCCTGCACACTCCTGGACTTGACCTCTCCTGTGTCTCTGCACACTCCTGGGCCTGCATAACCCTGGGCCTGTTCCCTAGTATGCCTGCACAATCCAGGGCCTCCACACTCCTGCTTCTGCTCCCTCCTGTGCCTGCACAGTCCTGGAACTGCACACTCCTGATCGTGCGCACACTTGGGCCAGCACATTTCTGGGCCTGCTCCCTCCTATGCCTGCACACAGATTGGCTTGCACACTGCTGGGCCTGATCCCTCCTTAGCCTGCAAACTCCAGGGCCTGCACATACCAGGGGCTGCACCCAACTGTGTCTGGACATCCCTGGGCATGCACACTCCTGGGCCTGCACACTCTTGGGCCTGCACACTCCTAGGCCTGCTCCCTCCTGTGCCTGCACACTAAAGGACCTGCACATTCCTGGGCCTGCTCCCTCCTGTGCCTCCACACTCCTGGGCCTGCACACTCCTGGGCGTACACACTCCTAGGTCTTCACACTCCTAGGCCTGCCCTCCCTTGGGCCTGCACACTCCTGGTCCGGCCCTCCCCTGGTCCTGAATACTTCTGGGCCTGCACACTCCTGGGCCTGCTCCCTACTGTGCCTGTACACTCCTGGGTATGCACATTCCTGGCCTGACCTCTCTTGGGACTGCGGACTCCTGGGCCTGCACTCTCCTCGACCTGCTCTCACCAGGGCCTGTACCCACTTCGGCCGGCCCTCTCATGGGCCTGCACATGACTGGGCCTGCACATGACTGGGCCTGCACACTCCTGGGCCTGCCATCTCCTGGTCCTGCACACTCCTGGGCCTTCTCGATCCTATGACTGCACACTCCTGGGCTTGTACACTATTGGGCCTGCCCTCTACTGGGCCTGCCTGCACACTCTTGGGCCTGCACTCTCCTGGGCCTGCCCGCTCCTGGGCCTGCCCTCTCCTGGGCCTGCCCGCTCCTGGGCCTGCCCTCTCCTGGGCCTGCACACACATGGGCCTACCCTCTCCTGGTCCTAAACCCTCCTGTGCATGCACACTTCTGGGCCTGCACACTCCTGTGTCAGCACACTATTGGGCATGCACACTCCTGGACCTGCACACTTCTTGGCCTGCTCCCTCCTGTGCCTGCACACTCCAGGGCCTGTACATTCCTGGGCCTGCTCCCTCCTGTGCCTCCACACTCCTGGGCCTGCACACACATGGGCCTGCTCGATATTGTGCCTGCACACTCCTGGGCTTGTACACCCATGGGCCTGCAGACTCCTGTGCCAGCACACTCCTGGGCCTGCACAGTATTGGGCCTGCCCTCTCCTGGGCCTGCACACTCTTGTGCCTGCCCTCTCCTGGGCCTAAACCCTCCTGTGTATGCACATTAATGGGCCTGCACACTCCTGGGCCTGCACACTCCTTGGCCTGCTCCATCCTGGGCTTGCACACTCCTGGTCCTGCACACTCCTGGGCCTGCACACACATGGGCCTACTCACTCCTGGGCCTAAACCCTCCTGTGTATGCATGCTAATGGGCCTGCACACTCTTGGGCCTGCACACACATGGGCCTGCCCTCTCCTGGGCCTGCACACTCTTGGGCCTGCCTTCTACTGGGCCTGCACACACATGGGCCTACTCTCTCCTGGGCCTAAACCCTCCTGTGTATGCACATTAAAGGGCCTGTACTCTCCTGTGCCTGCACACTCCTTGGCCTGCTCCCTCCTGGGCTTGCACACTCCTGGTCCTGCACACTCCTCGGTCTTCACACTCCTAGGCCTGCACACTCCTGACCTGCCCTCTCCTTGGCAGGACCTCAACATTTCTTCCGTCTCCTTTGTCTGCACACTCCTGGTCCTGCACAATCCTGGGCCTGCTCCATCCAGTGCCTGCAGTCTCCTGGACCTGCCTTCTCCTTGGCCGGCCCTCAACATAACTGCCCTCTCCTTTGTCTGCGCACTCCTGGGCCTGGACACACCTGGGCCTGCCCCCAACTGTCCTGCCCTCTGCTGTATCTGCACACCCGTAGGCCTGCACACTCATGTGCCTGCTCCATCCTGTGCCTGCACCCTCCTGTGTCTGAACACTCCTGTGCATGCATACTCCTGGGAACGCAGAGACCTGGGCCTGCACACTCCTGGACCTGCTCTCACCTGGGCCTGCACCCACTTCGGCCGGCCCTCTCCTGGGCCTGCACATTCCTGGGCCTGCACATACCTGGGCCTGCTCTCTCCTGTGCCTGCTCCCTCCTATGCCTGCACACAGCTTGGCTTGCACACTCCTGGGCCTGCTCCGTTCTTAGCCTGCAAACTCCTGGGTCGGCAAACTCCGGGGCCTGACCTCTCCGGGCCTGCACACTCCAGGGCCAGCCCTTTCCTGGGCCTGCATACTGCTAGACCTGCACACTCTTGTGCGTGCACCCTCCTGGGCCTGAACACTCCTATGCCTGCATCCTCCTTTGTCTGCACACTCTTGGGCCTGCCCTCTCCTGGGCCATCACACACATGGGCCTACCCTCTCCTGGGCGTAAACCCTCCTGTGTATGCACACTAATGGGCCTGCACACTCCTGGGCCTGCACACACATGGGCCTGCTCGATCCTGTGCCTGAACACTCCTGGGCCTGACCTCTCCGGGCCTGCACAATCTGGGGCCAGCCCTTTCCTGGGCCTGCACACTGCCAGGCCTGCACACTCCTGTGCGTGCACCCTCCTCTGCCTGGACACACTTGGGCCTGCACACTCCTGGGAGTGCACACTCCTGGGCCTGCTCCCTACTGTGCCTCCACAATCCTGGGCCTGCTCCCTCTGCCTGCACAACCCAGGGCCTCCACACTCCTGCTTCTGCTCCCTCCTATGCCTGCACAGTCCTGGGACTGCACACTCCTGGGCCTGCACACTCCTGTGTCTGAACACTCCCGGGCCTGCACACTCCTGATCCTGCGCACCCCTGGACTGTAGGGACTGTACAGTCCTGATCCTGCCCTCTCCTGGACCTGCACAGTCCTGGGCCTGCACACTCCGGGGCCAGCCCTTTCCTGGGCCTGTCCTCTCCTGGGCCTGCACACACCTGTGTCTGCAGACACCTGGGCATGCAGACCCCTGGGCCTGAACAGTTTGGGCCTGGTTCCTGCTGTGCCTGCACACACTTAGGCCTCCAAACACCTGCGTCTGCTCATCCTGGCCCATCACACTCCTCGGACTGAACACTCCTGGGTCTGCACACACAATGGCCTACACACTCCTGTGCCTGCTCCCTCCTGTCCTGCATACTCCTGGCCCTGCACACCGCTGGGCCAGCACAACACTTGTCCTGCCCCCTCCTGCGCCTGCCCACTCAACGGATTGAACACTTCTCTGTCTGCATATTTCTGGGCCTGCACACTCCTGGGTCTACCTTCTCCTTGGCCTGCCCTCTCCTGGGCCTGCACACTCCTTGCCCTGCTCCCTCCTGTGCCTCAACACTTCTGGGCCTGCACATTCATGGGCCTGCTCCCTCCTTTGCCTCCACACTCCTGGGCCTGCACACTCCTGGGCATGCACACTCCTGGGCATGCACACTCCTGGGACTGCCCTCTCCTGGACCTGCACACACCTGGGCCTGCACACTCCTGGGGCTGCTCCATCTGGTGCCTACACACTCCTGGGCCTGTATACTCCTGGGCCTGCACACTCTTTCGCCTGACCTCACCTGGCCCTACGCACTCTTAGGCGTGCAATCTACTGGTCATGCCCTCTCCTTGGCCTGCACACTCCTGGGCCTGCACACTCTTCTGTCTGCACATTCCTGGGCCTGCACACTCCTGGACTTGACCTCTCCTGTGTCTCTGCACACTCCTGGGCCTGCATAACCCTGGGCCTGTTCCCTAGTATGCCTGCACAATCCAGGGCCTCCACACTCCTGCTTCTGCTCCCTCCTGTGCCTGCACAGTCCTGGAACTGCACACTCCTGATCGTGCGCACACTTGGGCCAGCACATTTCTGGGCCTGCTCCCTCCTATGCCTGCACACAGATTGGCTTGCACACTGCTGGGCCTGATCCCTCCTTAGCCTGCAAACTCCAGGGCCTGCACATACCAGGGGCTGCACCCAACTGTGTCTGGACATCCCTGGGCATGCACACTCCTGGGCCTGCACACTCTTGGGCCTGCACACTCCTAGGCCTGCTCCCTCCTGTGCCTGCACACTAAAGGACCTGCACATTCCTGGGCCTGCTCCCTCCTGTGCCTCCACACTCCTGGGCCTGCACACTCCTGGGCGTACACACTCCTAGGTCTTCACACTCCTAGGCCTGCCCTCCCTTGGGCCTGCACACTCCTGGTCCGGCCCTCCCCTGGTCCTGAATACTTCTGGGCCTGCACACTCCTGGGCCTGCTCCCTACTGTGCCTGTACACTCCTGGGTATGCACATTCCTGGCCTGACCTCTCTTGGGACTGCGGACTCCTGGGCCTGCACTCTCCTCGACCTGCTCTCACCAGGGCCTGTACCCACTTCGGCCGGCCCTCTCATGGGCCTGCACATGACTGGGCCTGCACATGACTGGGCCTGCACACTCCTGGGCCTGCCATCTCCTGGTCCTGCACACTCCTGGGCCTTCTCGATCCTATGACTGCACACTCCTGGGCTTGTACACTATTGGGCCTGCCCTCTACTGGGCCTGCCTGCACACTCTTGGGCCTGCACTCTCCTGGGCCTGCCCGCTCCTGGGCCTGCCCTCTCCTGGGCCTGCCCGCTCCTGGGCCTGCCCTCTCCTGGGCCTGCACACACATGGGCCTACCCTCTCCTGGTCCTAAACCCTCCTGTGCATGCACACTTCTGGGCCTGCACACTCCTGTGTCAGCACACTATTGGGCATGCACACTCCTGGACCTGCACACTTCTTGGCCTGCTCCCTCCTGTGCCTGCACACTCCAGGGCCTGTACATTCCTGGGCCTGCTCCCTCCTGTGCCTCCACACTCCTGGGCCTGCACACACATGGGCCTGCTCGATATTGTGCCTGCACACTCCTGGGCTTGTACACCCATGGGCCTGCAGACTCCTGTGCCAGCACACTCCTGGGCCTGCACAGTATTGGGCCTGCCCTCTCCTGGGCCTGCACACTCTTGTGCCTGCCCTCTCCTGGGCCTAAACCCTCCTGTGTATGCACATTAATGGGCCTGCACACTCCTGGGCCTGCACACTCCTTGGCCTGCTCCATCCTGGGCTTGCACACTCCTGGTCCTGCACACTCCTGGGCCTGCACACACATGGGCCTACTCACTCCTGGGCCTAAACCCTCCTGTGTATGCATGCTAATGGGCCTGCACACTCTTGGGCCTGCACACACATGGGCCTGCCCTCTCCTGGGCCTGCACACTCTTGGGCCTGCCTTCTACTGGGCCTGCACACACATGGGCCTACTCTCTCCTGGGCCTAAACCCTCCTGTGTATGCACATTAAAGGGCCTGTACTCTCCTGTGCCTGCACACTCCTTGGCCTGCTCCCTCCTGGGCTTGCACACTCCTGGTCCTGCACACTCCTCGGTCTTCACACTCCTAGGCCTGCACACTCCTGACCTGCCCTCTCCTTGGCAGGACCTCAACATTTCTTCCGTCTCCTTTGTCTGCACACTCCTGGTCCTGCACAATCCTGGGCCTGCTCCATCCAGTGCCTGCAGTCTCCTGGACCTGCCTTCTCCTTGGCCGGCCCTCAACATAACTGCCCTCTCCTTTGTCTGCGCACTCCTGGGCCTGGACACACCTGGGCCTGCCCCCAACTGTCCTGCCCTCTGCTGTATCTGCACACCCGTAGGCCTGCACACTCATGTGCCTGCTCCATCCTGTGCCTGCACCCTCCTGTGTCTGAACACTCCTGTGCATGCATACTCCTGGGAACGCAGAGACCTGGGCCTGCACACTCCTGGACCTGCTCTCACCTGGGCCTGCACCCACTTCGGCCGGCCCTCTCCTGGGCCTGCACATTCCTGGGCCTGCACATACCTGGGCCTGCTCTCTCCTGTGCCTGCTCCCTCCTATGCCTGCACACAGCTTGGCTTGCACACTCCTGGGCCTGCTCCGTTCTTAGCCTGCAAACTCCTGGGTCGGCAAACTCCGGGGCCTGACCTCTCCGGGCCTGCACACTCCAGGGCCAGCCCTTTCCTGGGCCTGCATACTGCTAGACCTGCACACTCTTGTGCGTGCACCCTCCTGGGCCTGAACACTCCTATGCCTGCATCCTCCTTTGTCTGCACACTCTTGGGCCTGCCCTCTCCTGGGCCATCACACACATGGGCCTACCCTCTCCTGGGCGTAAACCCTCCTGTGTATGCACACTAATGGGCCTGCACACTCCTGGGCCTGCACACACATGGGCCTGCTCGATCCTGTGCCTGAACACTCCTGGGCTTGTACACCCATGGGCCTGCAGACTCCTGTGCCAGCACACTCCTGGGCCTGCACACTATTGGGCCTGCCCTCTCCTGGGCCAGCCCTCTCCTGGGCCTGCACACACATGGGCCTACTCTCTCCTGGTCCTAAACCCTCCTGTGTATGCACACTAATGGGCCTGTACACTTCTGGGCCTGCACACTCCTGTGTCAGCACACTATTGGGCATGCACACTCCTGGGCCTGCACACTCCTTGGCCTGCTCCCTCCTGTGCCTGCACACTCCAGGGCCTGCACATTCCTGGGCCTGCTCCCTCCTGTGCCTCCACACTCCTGGGCCTGCACACTCCTGGGCCTGCACACTTCTGTGTCTGAACACTCCCGGGCCTGCACACTCCTGATCCTGCGCACCCCTGGACTGTAGGGACTGTACAGTCCCAATCCTGCCCTCTCCTGGACCTGCACAGTCCTTGGCCTGCCCTCTCCTGGGCCTGCACACTCCGGGGCCAGCCCTTTCCTGGGCCTGTCCTCTCCTGGGCCTGCACACTCCTGTGTCTGCAGACACCTGGGCATGCAGACCCCTGGGCCTGAACAGTTCTGGGCCTGGTTCCTGCTGTGCCTGCACACACTTAGGTCCAAACACCTAGGTCTGCTCATCCTGGCCCATCACACTCCTCGGACTGAACACTCCTGGGTCTGCACACACAATGGCCTACACACTCCTGTGCCTGCTCCCTCCTGTGCATGCATACTCCTGGCCCAGCACACTGCTGGGCCAGCACAACACTTGTCCTGCCCCCTCCTGTGCCTGCCCACTCAATGGATTGAACACTTCTGTGTCTGCATATTTCTGGGCCTGCCCACTCCTGGGTCTACCTTCTCCTTGGCCTGCCCTCTCCTGGGCCTGCACACTCCCTGCCCTGCTCCCTCCTGTGCCTCAACACTTCTGGGCCTGCACATTCATGGGCCTGCTCCCTCCTTTGCCTCCACACTCCTGGGCCTGCACACTCCTGGGCATGCACACTCCTGGGCATGCACACTCCTGGGGCTGCTCCATCCGGTGCCTACACACTCCTGGGCCTGTATACTCCTGGGCCTGCACACTCTTTCGCCTGACCTCGCCTGGCCCTACACACTCTTGGGCGTGCAATCTACTGGTCGTGCCCTCTCCTTGGCCTGCACACTCCTGGGCCTGCACACTCCTCTATCTGCACATTCCTGGGCCTGCACACTCCTGGACTTGACCTCTCCTGTGTCTCTGCATACTCCTGGGCCTGCATAACCCTGGGCCTGTTCCCTAGTATGCCTGCACACAGGCTGGCTTGCACACTGCTGGGCCTGATCCCTCCTTAGCCTGCAAACTCCAGGGCCTGCACATACCAGGGGCTGCACCCAACTGTGTCTGGACATTCCTGGGCATGCACACTCCTGGGCCTGCACACTTCTGGGCATGCACACTCCTGGGCCTGCTCGATCCTATGCCTGCACACTCCTGGGCTTGTACACCCATGGGCCTGCAGACTCCTGTGCCAGCACACTCCTGGGCCTGCACACTATTGGGCCTGCCCTCTCCTCGGCCTGCACACTCTTGGGCCTGCACACTCCTAGGCCTGCTCCCTCCTGTGCCTGCACACTAAAGGACCTGCACATTCCTGGGCCTGCTCCCTCCTGTGCCTCCACACTCCAGGGCCTACACACTCCTGGGCCTGCACACTCCTGGGCGTACACACTCCTGGGTCTTCACACTCCTAGGCCTGCCCTCCCTTGGGCCTGCACACTCCTGGTCCGGCCCTCCCCTGGTCCTGAACACTTCTGGGCCTGCACACTCCTGGGCCTGCTCCCTACTGTGCCTGTACACTCCTGGGTATGCACATTCCTGGCCTGACCTCTCCTGAGACTGCGGACTCCTGGGCCTGCACTCTCCTCGACCTGCTCTCACCTGGGCCTGTACCCACTTCGGCCGGCCCTCTCATGGGCCTGCACACCCTTGAGCCTGCACACTCCTGGGCCTGCCATCTCCTGGTCCTGCACACTCCTGGGCCTTCTCGATCCTGTGACTGAACACTCCTGGGCTTGTACACTATTGGGCCTGCCCTCTCCTGGGCCTGCACACTCTTGGGCCTGCCCTCTCCTGGGCCTGCCCTCTCCTGGGCCTGCACACACATGGGCCAACCCTCTCCTGGTCCTAAACCCTCCTGTGCATGCACACTTCTGGGCCTGCACACTCCTGTGTCAGCACACTATTGGCATGCACACTCCTGGACCTGCACACTTCTTGGCCTGCTCCCTCCTGTGCCTGCACACTCCAGGGCCTGTACATTCCTGGGCCTGCTCCCTCCTGTGCCTCCACACTCCTGGGCCTGCACACACATGGGCCTGCTCGATATTGTGCCTGCACACTCCTGGGCTTGTACACCCATGGGCCTGCAGACTCCTGTGCCAGCACACTCCTGGGCCTGCACAGTATTGGGCCTGCCCTCTCCTGGGCCTGCACACTCTTGTTCCTGCCCTCTCCTGGGCCTGCACACACATGGGCCTACTCTCTCCTGGGCCTAAACCCTCCTGTGTATGCACATTAATGGGCCTGCACACTCCTGGGCCTGCACACTCCTTGGCCTGCTCCATCCTGGGCTTGCACACTCCTGGTCCTGCACACTCCTGGGCCTGCACACACATGGGCCTACTCACTCCTGGGCCTAAACCCTCCTGTGTATGCATGCTAATGGGCCTGCACACTCTTGGGCCTGCACACACATGGGCCTGCCCTCTCCTGGGCCTGCACACTCTTGGGCCTGCCTTCTACTGGGCCTGCACACACATGGGCCTACTCTCTCCTGGGCCTAAACCCTCCTGTGTATGCACATTAAAGGGCCTGTACTCTCCTGTGCCTGCACACTCCTTGGCCTGCTCCCTCCTGGGCTTGCACACTCCTGGTCCTGCACACTCCTCGGTCTTCACACTCCTAGGCCTGCACACTCCTGACCTGCCCTCTCCTTGGCAGGACCTCAACATTTCTTCCGTCTCCTTTGTCTGCACACTCCTGGTCCTGCACAATCCTGGGCCTGCTCCATCCAGTGCCTGCAGTCTCCTGGACCTGCCTTCTCCTTGGCCGGCCCTCAACATAACTGCCCTCTCCTTTGTCTGCGCACTCCTGGGCCTGGACACACCTGGGCCTGCCCCCAACTGTCCTGCCCTCTGCTGTATCTGCACACCCGTAGGCCTGCACACTCATGTGCCTGCTCCATCCTGTGCCTGCACCCTCCTGTGTCTGAACACTCCTGTGCATGCATACTCCTGGGAACGCAGAGACCTGGGCCTGCACACTCCTGGACCTGCTCTCACCTGGGCCTGCACCCACTTCGGCCGGCCCTCTCCTGGGCCTGCACATTCCTGGGCCTGCACATACCTGGGCCTGCTCTCTCCTGTGCCTGCTCCCTCCTATGCCTGCACACAGCTTGGCTTGCACACTCCTGGGCCTGCTCCGTTCTTAGCCTGCAAACTCCTGGGTCGGCAAACTCCGGGGCCTGACCTCTCCGGGCCTGCACACTCCAGGGCCAGCCCTTTCCTGGGCCTGCATACTGCTAGACCTGCACACTCTTGTGCGTGCACCCTCCTGGGCCTGAACACTCCTATGCCTGCAGCCTCCTTTGTCTGCACACTCTTGGGCCTGCCCTCTCCTGGGCCATCACACACATGGGCCTACCCTCTCCTGGGCGTAAACCCTCCTGTGTATGCACACTAATGGGCCTGCCCTCTCCTGGGCCTGCTCCCTCCTGTACCTCCACTCTCCTGGGCCTGCACAATCCTGGGCCTGACCTCTCCGGGCCTGCACAATCTGGGGCCAGCCCTTTCCTGGGCCTGCACACTGCCTGGCCTGCACACTCCTGTGCGTGCACCCTCCTCTGCCTGGACACACTTGGGCCTGCACACTCCTGGGAGTGCACACTCCTGGGCCTGCTCCCTACTGTGCCTCCACAATCCTGGGCTTGCTCCCTCTGCCTGCACAACCCAGGGCCTCCACACTCCTGCTTCTGCTCCCTCCTATGCCTGCACAGTCCTGGGACTGCACACTCCTGGGCCTGCACACTCCTGTGTCTGAACACTCCCGGGCCTGCACACTCCTGATCCTGCGCACCCCTGGACTGTAGGGACTGTACAGTCCTGATCCTGCCCTCTCCTGGACCTGCACAGTCCTTGGCCTGCACACTCCGGGGCCAGCCCTTTCCTGGGCCTGTCCTCTCCTGGGCCTGCACACACCTGTGTCTGCAGACACCTGGGCATGCAGACCCCTGGGCCTGAACAGTTTGGGCCTGGTTCCTGCTGTGCCTGCACACACTTAGGCCTCCAAACACCTGCGTCTGCTCATCCTGGCCCATCACACTCCTCGGACTGAACACTCCTGGGTCTGCACACACAATGGCCTACACACTCCTGTGCCTGCTCCCTCCTGTCCTGCATACTCCTGGCCCTGCACACCGCTGGGCCAGCACAACACTTGTCCTGCCCCCTCCTGCGCCTGCCCACTCAACGGATTGAACACTTCTCTGTCTGCATATTTCTGGGCCTGCACACTCCTGGGTCTACCTTCTCCTTGGCCTGCCCTCTCCTGGGCCTGCACACTCCTTGCCCTGCTCCCTCCTGTGCCTCAACACTTCTGGGCCTGCACATTCATGGGCCTGCTCCCTCCTTTGCCTCCACACTCCTGGGCCTGCACACTCCTGGGCATGCACACTCCTGGGCATGCACACTCCTGGGACTGCCCTCTCCTGGACCTGCACACACCTGGGCCTGCACACTCCTGGGGCTGCTCCATCTGGTGCCTACACACTCCTGGGCCTGTATACTCCTGGGCCTGCACACTCTTTCGCCTGACCTCACCTGGCCCTACGCACTCTTAGGCGTGCAATCTACTGGTCATGCCCTCTCCTTGGCCTGCACACTCCTGGGCCTGCACACTCTTCTGTCTGCACATTCCTGGGCCTGCACACTCCTGGACTTGACCTCTCCTGTGTCTCTGCACACTCCTGGGCCTGCATAACCCTGGGCCTGTTCCCTAGTATGCCTGCACAATCCAGGGCCTCCACACTCCTGCTTCTGCTCCCTCCTGTGCCTGCACAGTCCTGGAACTGCACACTCCTGATCGTGCGCACACTTGGGCCAGCACATTTCTGGGCCTGCTCCCTCCTATGCCTGCACACAGATTGGCTTGCACACTGCTGGGCCTGATCCCTCCTTAGCCTGCAAACTCCAGGGCCTGCACATACCAGGGGCTGCACCCAACTGTGTCTGGACATCCCTGGGCATGCACACTCCTGGGCCTGCACACTCTTGGGCCTGCACACTCCTAGGCCTGCTCCCTCCTGTGCCTGCACACTAAAGGACCTGCACATTCCTGGGCCTGCTCCCTCCTGTGCCTCCACACTCCTGGGCCTGCACACTCCTGGGCGTACACACTCCTAGGTCTTCACACTCCTAGGCCTGCCCTCCCTTGGGCCTGCACACTCCTGGTCCGGCCCTCCCCTGGTCCTGAATACTTCTGGGCCTGCACACTCCTGGGCCTGCTCCCTACTGTGCCTGTACACTCCTGGGTATGCACATTCCTGGCCTGACCTCTCTTGGGACTGCGGACTCCTGGGCCTGCACTCTCCTCGACCTGCTCTCACCAGGGCCTGTACCCACTTCGGCCGGCCCTCTCATGGGCCTGCACATGACTGGGCCTGCACATGACTGGGCCTGCACACTCCTGGGCCTGCCATCTCCTGGTCCTGCACACTCCTGGGCCTTCTCGATCCTATGACTGCACACTCCTGGGCTTGTACACTATTGGGCCTGCCCTCTACTGGGCCTGCCTGCACACTCTTGGGCCTGCACTCTCCTGGGCCTGCCCGCTCCTGGGCCTGCCCTCTCCTGGGCCTGCCCGCTCCTGGGCCTGCCCTCTCCTGGGCCTGCACACACATGGGCCTACCCTCTCCTGGTCCTAAACCCTCCTGTGCATGCACACTTCTGGGCCTGCACACTCCTGTGTCAGCACACTATTGGGCATGCACACTCCTGGACCTGCACACTTCTTGGCCTGCTCCCTCCTGTGCCTGCACACTCCAGGGCCTGTACATTCCTGGGCCTGCTCCCTCCTGTGCCTCCACACTCCTGGGCCTGCACACACATGGGCCTGCTCGATATTGTGCCTGCACACTCCTGGGCTTGTACACCCATGGGCCTGCAGACTCCTGTGCCAGCACACTCCTGGGCCTGCACAGTATTGGGCCTGCCCTCTCCTGGGCCTGCACACTCTTGTGCCTGCCCTCTCCTGGGCCTAAACCCTCCTGTGTATGCACATTAATGGGCCTGCACACTCCTGGGCCTGCACACTCCTTGGCCTGCTCCATCCTGGGCTTGCACACTCCTGGTCCTGCACACTCCTGGGCCTGCACACACATGGGCCTACTCACTCCTGGGCCTAAACCCTCCTGTGTATGCATGCTAATGGGCCTGCACACTCTTGGGCCTGCACACACATGGGCCTGCCCTCTCCTGGGCCTGCACACTCTTGGGCCTGCCTTCTACTGGGCCTGCACACACATGGGCCTACTCTCTCCTGGGCCTAAACCCTCCTGTGTATGCACATTAAAGGGCCTGTACTCTCCTGTGCCTGCACACTCCTTGGCCTGCTCCCTCCTGGGCTTGCACACTCCTGGTCCTGCACACTCCTCGGTCTTCACACTCCTAGGCCTGCACACTCCTGACCTGCCCTCTCCTTGGCAGGACCTCAACATTTCTTCCGTCTCCTTTGTCTGCACACTCCTGGTCCTGCACAATCCTGGGCCTGCTCCATCCAGTGCCTGCAGTCTCCTGGACCTGCCTTCTCCTTGGCCGGCCCTCAACATAACTGCCCTCTCCTTTGTCTGCGCACTCCTGGGCCTGGACACACCTGGGCCTGCCCCCAACTGTCCTGCCCTCTGCTGTATCTGCACACCCGTAGGCCTGCACACTCATGTGCCTGCTCCATCCTGTGCCTGCACCCTCCTGTGTCTGAACACTCCTGTGCATGCATACTCCTGGGAACGCAGAGACCTGGGCCTGCACACTCCTGGACCTGCTCTCACCTGGGCCTGCACCCACTTCGGCCGGCCCTCTCCTGGGCCTGCACATTCCTGGGCCTGCACATACCTGGGCCTGCTCTCTCCTGTGCCTGCTCCCTCCTATGCCTGCACACAGCTTGGCTTGCACACTCCTGGGCCTGCTCCGTTCTTAGCCTGCAAACTCCTGGGTCGGCAAACTCCGGGGCCTGACCTCTCCGGGCCTGCACACTCCAGGGCCAGCCCTTTCCTGGGCCTGCATACTGCTAGACCTGCACACTCTTGTGCGTGCACCCTCCTGGGCCTGAACACTCCTATGCCTGCATCCTCCTTTGTCTGCACACTCTTGGGCCTGCCCTCTCCTGGGCCATCACACACATGGGCCTACCCTCTCCTGGGCGTAAACCCTCCTGTGTATGCACACTAATGGGCCTGCACACTCCTGGGCCTGCACACACATGGGCCTGCTCGATCCTGTGCCTGAACACTCCTGGGCTTGTACACCCATGGGCCTGCAGACTCCTGTGCCAGCACACTCCTGGGCCTGCACACTATTGGGCCTGCCCTCTCCTGGGCCAGCCCTCTCCTGGGCCTGCACACACATGGGCCTACTCTCTCCTGGTCCTAAACCCTCCTGTGTATGCACACTAATGGGCCTGTACACTTCTGGGCCTGCACACTCCTGTGTCAGCACACTATTGGGCATGCACACTCCTGGGCCTGCACACTCCTTGGCCTGCTCCCTCCTGTGCCTGCACACTCCAGGGCCTGCACATTCCTGGGCCTGCTCCCTCCTGTGCCTCCACACTCCTGGGCCTGCACACTCCTGGGCCTGCACACTTCTGTGTCTGAACACTCCCGGGCCTGCACACTCCTGATCCTGCGCACCCCTGGACTGTAGGGACTGTACAGTCCCAATCCTGCCCTCTCCTGGACCTGCACAGTCCTTGGCCTGCCCTCTCCTGGGCCTGCACACTCCGGGGCCAGCCCTTTCCTGGGCCTGTCCTCTCCTGGGCCTGCACACTCCTGTGTCTGCAGACACCTGGGCATGCAGACCCCTGGGCCTGAACAGTTCTGGGCCTGGTTCCTGCTGTGCCTGCACACACTTAGGTCCAAACACCTAGGTCTGCTCATCCTGGCCCATCACACTCCTCGGACTGAACACTCCTGGGTCTGCACACACAATGGCCTACACACTCCTGTGCCTGCTCCCTCCTGTGCATGCATACTCCTGGCCCAGCACACTGCTGGGCCAGCACAACACTTGTCCTGCCCCCTCCTGTGCCTGCCCACTCAATGGATTGAACACTTCTGTGTCTGCATATTTCTGGGCCTGCCCACTCCTGGGTCTACCTTCTCCTTGGCCTGCCCTCTCCTGGGCCTGCACACTCCCTGCCCTGCTCCCTCCTGTGCCTCAACACTTCTGGGCCTGCACATTCATGGGCCTGCTCCCTCCTTTGCCTCCACACTCCTGGGCCTGCACACTCCTGGGCATGCACACTCCTGGGCATGCACACTCCTGGGGCTGCTCCATCCGGTGCCTACACACTCCTGGGCCTGTATACTCCTGGGCCTGCACACTCTTTCGCCTGACCTCGCCTGGCCCTACACACTCTTGGGCGTGCAATCTACTGGTCGTGCCCTCTCCTTGGCCTGCACACTCCTGGGCCTGCACACTCCTCTATCTGCACATTCCTGGGCCTGCACACTCCTGGACTTGACCTCTCCTGTGTCTCTGCATACTCCTGGGCCTGCATAACCCTGGGCCTGTTCCCTAGTATGCCTGCACACAGGCTGGCTTGCACACTGCTGGGCCTGATCCCTCCTTAGCCTGCAAACTCCAGGGCCTGCACATACCAGGGGCTGCACCCAACTGTGTCTGGACATTCCTGGGCATGCACACTCCTGGGCCTGCACACTTCTGGGCATGCACACTCCTGGGCCTGCTCGATCCTATGCCTGCACACTCCTGGGCTTGTACACCCATGGGCCTGCAGACTCCTGTGCCAGCACACTCCTGGGCCTGCACACTATTGGGCCTGCCCTCTCCTCGGCCTGCACACTCTTGGGCCTGCACACTCCTAGGCCTGCTCCCTCCTGTGCCTGCACACTAAAGGACCTGCACATTCCTGGGCCTGCTCCCTCCTGTGCCTCCACACTCCAGGGCCTACACACTCCTGGGCCTGCACACTCCTGGGCGTACACACTCCTGGGTCTTCACACTCCTAGGCCTGCCCTCCCTTGGGCCTGCACACTCCTGGTCCGGCCCTCCCCTGGTCCTGAACACTTCTGGGCCTGCACACTCCTGGGCCTGCTCCCTACTGTGCCTGTACACTCCTGGGTATGCACATTCCTGGCCTGACCTCTCCTGAGACTGCGGACTCCTGGGCCTGCACTCTCCTCGACCTGCTCTCACCTGGGCCTGTACCCACTTCGGCCGGCCCTCTCATGGGCCTGCACACCCTTGAGCCTGCACACTCCTGGGCCTGCCATCTCCTGGTCCTGCACACTCCTGGGCCTTCTCGATCCTGTGACTGAACACTCCTGGGCTTGTACACTATTGGGCCTGCCCTCTCCTGGGCCTGCACACTCTTGGGCCTGCCCTCTCCTGGGCCTGCCCTCTCCTGGGCCTGCACACACATGGGCCAACCCTCTCCTGGTCCTAAACCCTCCTGTGCATGCACACTTCTGGGCCTGCACACTCCTGTGTCAGCACACTATTGGCATGCACACTCCTGGACCTGCACACTTCTTGGCCTGCTCCCTCCTGTGCCTGCACACTCCAGGGCCTGTACATTCCTGGGCCTGCTCCCTCCTGTGCCTCCACACTCCTGGGCCTGCACACACATGGGCCTGCTCGATATTGTGCCTGCACACTCCTGGGCTTGTACACCCATGGGCCTGCAGACTCCTGTGCCAGCACACTCCTGGGCCTGCACAGTATTGGGCCTGCCCTCTCCTGGGCCTGCACACTCTTGTTCCTGCCCTCTCCTGGGCCTGCACACACATGGGCCTACTCTCTCCTGGGCCTAAACCCTCCTGTGTATGCACATTAATGGGCCTGCACACTCCTGGGCCTGCACACTCCTTGGCCTGCTCCATCCTGGGCTTGCACACTCCTGGTCCTGCACACTCCTGGGCCTGCACACACATGGGCCTACTCACTCCTGGGCCTAAACCCTCCTGTGTATGCATGCTAATGGGCCTGCACACTCTTGGGCCTGCACACACATGGGCCTGCCCTCTCCTGGGCCTGCACACTCTTGGGCCTGCCTTCTACTGGGCCTGCACACACATGGGCCTACTCTCTCCTGGGCCTAAACCCTCCTGTGTATGCACATTAAAGGGCCTGTACTCTCCTGTGCCTGCACACTCCTTGGCCTGCTCCCTCCTGGGCTTGCACACTCCTGGTCCTGCACACTCCTCGGTCTTCACACTCCTAGGCCTGCACACTCCTGACCTGCCCTCTCCTTGGCAGGACCTCAACATTTCTTCCGTCTCCTTTGTCTGCACACTCCTGGTCCTGCACAATCCTGGGCCTGCTCCATCCAGTGCCTGCAGTCTCCTGGACCTGCCTTCTCCTTGGCCGGCCCTCAACATAACTGCCCTCTCCTTTGTCTGCGCACTCCTGGGCCTGGACACACCTGGGCCTGCCCCCAACTGTCCTGCCCTCTGCTGTATCTGCACACCCGTAGGCCTGCACACTCATGTGCCTGCTCCATCCTGTGCCTGCACCCTCCTGTGTCTGAACACTCCTGTGCATGCATACTCCTGGGAACGCAGAGACCTGGGCCTGCACACTCCTGGACCTGCTCTCACCTGGGCCTGCACCCACTTCGGCCGGCCCTCTCCTGGGCCTGCACATTCCTGGGCCTGCACATACCTGGGCCTGCTCTCTCCTGTGCCTGCTCCCTCCTATGCCTGCACACAGCTTGGCTTGCACACTCCTGGGCCTGCTCCGTTCTTAGCCTGCAAACTCCTGGGTCGGCAAACTCCGGGGCCTGACCTCTCCGGGCCTGCACACTCCAGGGCCAGCCCTTTCCTGGGCCTGCATACTGCTAGACCTGCACACTCTTGTGCGTGCACCCTCCTGGGCCTGAACACTCCTATGCCTGCATCCTCCTTTGTCTGCACACTCTTGGGCCTGCCCTCTCCTGGGCCATCACACACATGGGCCTACCCTCTCCTGGGCGTAAACCCTCCTGTGTATGCACACTAATGGGCCTGCCCTCTCCTGGGCCTGCTCCCTCCTGTACCTCCACTCTCCTGGGCCTGCACAATCCTGGGCCTGACCTCTCCGGGCCTGCACAATCTGGGGCCAGCCCTTTCCTGGGCCTGCACACTGCCAGGCCTGCACACTCCTGTGCGTGCACCCTCCTCTGCCTGGACACACTTGGGCCTGCACACTCCTGGGAGTGCACACTCCTGGGCCTGCTCCCTACTGTGCCTCCACAATCCTGGGCCTGCTCCCTCTGCCTGCACAACCCAGGGCCTCCACACTCCTGCTTCTGCTCCCTCCTATGCCTGCACAGTCCTGGGACTGCACACTCCTGGGCCTGCACACTCCTGTGTCTGAACACTCCCGGGCCTGCACACTCCTGATCCTGCGCACCCCTGGACTGTAGGGACTGTACAGTCCTGATCCTGCCCTCTCCTGGACCTGCACAGTCCTGGGCCTGCACACTCCGGGGCCAGCCCTTTCCTGGGCCTGTCCTCTCCTGGGCCTGCACACACCTGTGTCTGCAGACACCTGGGCATGCAGACCCCTGGGCCTGAACAGTTTGGGCCTGGTTCCTGCTGTGCCTGCACACACTTAGGCCTCCAAACACCTGCGTCTGCTCATCCTGGCCCATCACACTCCTCGGACTGAACACTCCTGGGTCTGCACACACAATGGCCTACACACTCCTGTGCCTGCTCCCTCCTGTCCTGCATACTCCTGGCCCTGCACACCGCTGGGCCAGCACAACACTTGTCCTGCCCCCTCCTGCGCCTGCCCACTCAACGGATTGAACACTTCTCTGTCTGCATATTTCTGGGCCTGCACACTCCTGGGTCTACCTTCTCCTTGGCCTGCCCTCTCCTGGGCCTGCACACTCCTTGCCCTGCTCCCTCCTGTGCCTCAACACTTCTGGGCCTGCACATTCATGGGCCTGCTCCCTCCTTTGCCTCCACACTCCTGGGCCTGCACACTCCTGGGCATGCACACTCCTGGGCATGCACACTCCTGGGACTGCCCTCTCCTGGACCTGCACACACCTGGGCCTGCACACTCCTGGGGCTGCTCCATCTGGTGCCTACACACTCCTGGGCCTGTATACTCCTGGGCCTGCACACTCTTTCGCCTGACCTCACCTGGCCCTACGCACTCTTAGGCGTGCAATCTACTGGTCATGCCCTCTCCTTGGCCTGCACACTCCTGGGCCTGCACACTCTTCTGTCTGCACATTCCTGGGCCTGCACACTCCTGGACTTGACCTCTCCTGTGTCTCTGCACACTCCTGGGCCTGCATAACCCTGGGCCTGTTCCCTAGTATGCCTGCACAATCCAGGGCCTCCACACTCCTGCTTCTGCTCCCTCCTGTGCCTGCACAGTCCTGGAACTGCACACTCCTGATCGTGCGCACACTTGGGCCAGCACATTTCTGGGCCTGCTCCCTCCTATGCCTGCACACAGATTGGCTTGCACACTGCTGGGCCTGATCCCTCCTTAGCCTGCAAACTCCAGGGCCTGCACATACCAGGGGCTGCACCCAACTGTGTCTGGACATCCCTGGGCATGCACACTCCTGGGCCTGCACACTCTTGGGCCTGCACACTCCTAGGCCTGCTCCCTCCTGTGCCTGCACACTAAAGGACCTGCACATTCCTGGGCCTGCTCCCTCCTGTGCCTCCACACTCCTGGGCCTGCACACTCCTGGGCGTACACACTCCTAGGTCTTCACACTCCTAGGCCTGCCCTCCCTTGGGCCTGCACACTCCTGGTCCGGCCCTCCCCTGGTCCTGAATACTTCTGGGCCTGCACACTCCTGGGCCTGCTCCCTACTGTGCCTGTACACTCCTGGGTATGCACATTCCTGGCCTGACCTCTCTTGGGACTGCGGACTCCTGGGCCTGCACTCTCCTCGACCTGCTCTCACCAGGGCCTGTACCCACTTCGGCCGGCCCTCTCATGGGCCTGCACATGACTGGGCCTGCACATGACTGGGCCTGCACACTCCTGGGCCTGCCATCTCCTGGTCCTGCACACTCCTGGGCCTTCTCGATCCTATGACTGCACACTCCTGGGCTTGTACACTATTGGGCCTGCCCTCTACTGGGCCTGCCTGCACACTCTTGGGCCTGCACTCTCCTGGGCCTGCCCGCTCCTGGGCCTGCCCTCTCCTGGGCCTGCCCGCTCCTGGGCCTGCCCTCTCCTGGGCCTGCACACACATGGGCCTACCCTCTCCTGGTCCTAAACCCTCCTGTGCATGCACACTTCTGGGCCTGCACACTCCTGTGTCAGCACACTATTGGGCATGCACACTCCTGGACCTGCACACTTCTTGGCCTGCTCCCTCCTGTGCCTGCACACTCCAGGGCCTGTACATTCCTGGGCCTGCTCCCTCCTGTGCCTCCACACTCCTGGGCCTGCACACACATGGGCCTGCTCGATATTGTGCCTGCACACTCCTGGGCTTGTACACCCATGGGCCTGCAGACTCCTGTGCCAGCACACTCCTGGGCCTGCACAGTATTGGGCCTGCCCTCTCCTGGGCCTGCACACTCTTGTGCCTGCCCTCTCCTGGGCCTAAACCCTCCTGTGTATGCACATTAATGGGCCTGCACACTCCTGGGCCTGCACACTCCTTGGCCTGCTCCATCCTGGGCTTGCACACTCCTGGTCCTGCACACTCCTGGGCCTGCACACACATGGGCCTACTCACTCCTGGGCCTAAACCCTCCTGTGTATGCATGCTAATGGGCCTGCACACTCTTGGGCCTGCACACACATGGGCCTGCCCTCTCCTGGGCCTGCACACTCTTGGGCCTGCCTTCTACTGGGCCTGCACACACATGGGCCTACTCTCTCCTGGGCCTAAACCCTCCTGTGTATGCACATTAAAGGGCCTGTACTCTCCTGTGCCTGCACACTCCTTGGCCTGCTCCCTCCTGGGCTTGCACACTCCTGGTCCTGCACACTCCTCGGTCTTCACACTCCTAGGCCTGCACACTCCTGACCTGCCCTCTCCTTGGCAGGACCTCAACATTTCTTCCGTCTCCTTTGTCTGCACACTCCTGGTCCTGCACAATCCTGGGCCTGCTCCATCCAGTGCCTGCAGTCTCCTGGACCTGCCTTCTCCTTGGCCGGCCCTCAACATAACTGCCCTCTCCTTTGTCTGCGCACTCCTGGGCCTGGACACACCTGGGCCTGCCCCCAACTGTCCTGCCCTCTGCTGTATCTGCACACCCGTAGGCCTGCACACTCATGTGCCTGCTCCATCCTGTGCCTGCACCCTCCTGTGTCTGAACACTCCTGTGCATGCATACTCCTGGGAACGCAGAGACCTGGGCCTGCACACTCCTGGACCTGCTCTCACCTGGGCCTGCACCCACTTCGGCCGGCCCTCTCCTGGGCCTGCACATTCCTGGGCCTGCACATACCTGGGCCTGCTCTCTCCTGTGCCTGCTCCCTCCTATGCCTGCACACAGCTTGGCTTGCACACTCCTGGGCCTGCTCCGTTCTTAGCCTGCAAACTCCTGGGTCGGCAAACTCCGGGGCCTGACCTCTCCGGGCCTGCACACTCCAGGGCCAGCCCTTTCCTGGGCCTGCATACTGCTAGACCTGCACACTCTTGTGCGTGCACCCTCCTGGGCCTGAACACTCCTATGCCTGCATCCTCCTTTGTCTGCACACTCTTGGGCCTGCCCTCTCCTGGGCCATCACACACATGGGCCTACCCTCTCCTGGGCGTAAACCCTCCTGTGTATGCACACTAATGGGCCTGCACACTCCTGGGCCTGCACACACATGGGCCTGCTCGATCCTGTGCCTGAACACTCCTGGGCTTGTACACCCATGGGCCTGCAGACTCCTGTGCCAGCACACTCCTGGGCCTGCACACTATTGGGCCTGCCCTCTCCTGGGCCAGCCCTCTCCTGGGCCTGCACACACATGGGCCTACTCTCTCCTGGTCCTAAACCCTCCTGTGTATGCACACTAATGGGCCTGTACACTTCTGGGCCTGCACACTCCTGTGTCAGCACACTATTGGGCATGCACACTCCTGGGCCTGCACACTCCTTGGCCTGCTCCCTCCTGTGCCTGCACACTCCAGGGCCTGCACATTCCTGGGCCTGCTCCCTCCTGTGCCTCCACACTCCTGGGCCTGCACACTCCTGGGCCTGCACACTTCTGTGTCTGAACACTCCCGGGCCTGCACACTCCTGATCCTGCGCACCCCTGGACTGTAGGGACTGTACAGTCCCAATCCTGCCCTCTCCTGGACCTGCACAGTCCTTGGCCTGCCCTCTCCTGGGCCTGCACACTCCGGGGCCAGCCCTTTCCTGGGCCTGTCCTCTCCTGGGCCTGCACACTCCTGTGTCTGCAGACACCTGGGCATGCAGACCCCTGGGCCTGAACAGTTCTGGGCCTGGTTCCTGCTGTGCCTGCACACACTTAGGTCCAAACACCTAGGTCTGCTCATCCTGGCCCATCACACTCCTCGGACTGAACACTCCTGGGTCTGCACACACAATGGCCTACACACTCCTGTGCCTGCTCCCTCCTGTGCATGCATACTCCTGGCCCAGCACACTGCTGGGCCAGCACAACACTTGTCCTGCCCCCTCCTGTGCCTGCCCACTCAATGGATTGAACACTTCTGTGTCTGCATATTTCTGGGCCTGCCCACTCCTGGGTCTACCTTCTCCTTGGCCTGCCCTCTCCTGGGCCTGCACACTCCCTGCCCTGCTCCCTCCTGTGCCTCAACACTTCTGGGCCTGCACATTCATGGGCCTGCTCCCTCCTTTGCCTCCACACTCCTGGGCCTGCACACTCCTGGGCATGCACACTCCTGGGCATGCACACTCCTGGGGCTGCTCCATCCGGTGCCTACACACTCCTGGGCCTGTATACTCCTGGGCCTGCACACTCTTTCGCCTGACCTCGCCTGGCCCTACACACTCTTGGGCGTGCAATCTACTGGTCGTGCCCTCTCCTTGGCCTGCACACTCCTGGGCCTGCACACTCCTCTATCTGCACATTCCTGGGCCTGCACACTCCTGGACTTGACCTCTCCTGTGTCTCTGCATACTCCTGGGCCTGCATAACCCTGGGCCTGTTCCCTAGTATGCCTGCACACAGGCTGGCTTGCACACTGCTGGGCCTGATCCCTCCTTAGCCTGCAAACTCCAGGGCCTGCACATACCAGGGGCTGCACCCAACTGTGTCTGGACATTCCTGGGCATGCACACTCCTGGGCCTGCACACTTCTGGGCATGCACACTCCTGGGCCTGCTCGATCCTATGCCTGCACACTCCTGGGCTTGTACACCCATGGGCCTGCAGACTCCTGTGCCAGCACACTCCTGGGCCTGCACACTATTGGGCCTGCCCTCTCCTCGGCCTGCACACTCTTGGGCCTGCACACTCCTAGGCCTGCTCCCTCCTGTGCCTGCACACTAAAGGACCTGCACATTCCTGGGCCTGCTCCCTCCTGTGCCTCCACACTCCAGGGCCTACACACTCCTGGGCCTGCACACTCCTGGGCGTACACACTCCTGGGTCTTCACACTCCTAGGCCTGCCCTCCCTTGGGCCTGCACACTCCTGGTCCGGCCCTCCCCTGGTCCTGAACACTTCTGGGCCTGCACACTCCTGGGCCTGCTCCCTACTGTGCCTGTACACTCCTGGGTATGCACATTCCTGGCCTGACCTCTCCTGAGACTGCGGACTCCTGGGCCTGCACTCTCCTCGACCTGCTCTCACCTGGGCCTGTACCCACTTCGGCCGGCCCTCTCATGGGCCTGCACACCCTTGAGCCTGCACACTCCTGGGCCTGCCATCTCCTGGTCCTGCACACTCCTGGGCCTTCTCGATCCTGTGACTGAACACTCCTGGGCTTGTACACTATTGGGCCTGCCCTCTCCTGGGCCTGCACACTCTTGGGCCTGCCCTCTCCTGGGCCTGCCCTCTCCTGGGCCTGCACACACATGGGCCAACCCTCTCCTGGTCCTAAACCCTCCTGTGCATGCACACTTCTGGGCCTGCACACTCCTGTGTCAGCACACTATTGGCATGCACACTCCTGGACCTGCACACTTCTTGGCCTGCTCCCTCCTGTGCCTGCACACTCCAGGGCCTGTACATTCCTGGGCCTGCTCCCTCCTGTGCCTCCACACTCCTGGGCCTGCACACACATGGGCCTGCTCGATATTGTGCCTGCACACTCCTGGGCTTGTACACCCATGGGCCTGCAGACTCCTGTGCCAGCACACTCCTGGGCCTGCACAGTATTGGGCCTGCCCTCTCCTGGGCCTGCACACTCTTGTTCCTGCCCTCTCCTGGGCCTGCACACACATGGGCCTACTCTCTCCTGGGCCTAAACCCTCCTGTGTATGCACATTAATGGGCCTGCACACTCCTGGGCCTGCACACTCCTTGGCCTGCTCCATCCTGGGCTTGCACACTCCTGGTCCTGCACACTCCTGGGCCTGCACACACATGGGCCTACTCACTCCTGGGCCTAAACCCTCCTGTGTATGCATGCTAATGGGCCTGCACACTCTTGGGCCTGCACACACATGGGCCTGCCCTCTCCTGGGCCTGCACACTCTTGGGCCTGCCTTCTACTGGGCCTGCACACACATGGGCCTACTCTCTCCTGGGCCTAAACCCTCCTGTGTATGCACATTAAAGGGCCTGTACTCTCCTGTGCCTGCACACTCCTTGGCCTGCTCCCTCCTGGGCTTGCACACTCCTGGTCCTGCACACTCCTCGGTCTTCACACTCCTAGGCCTGCACACTCCTGACCTGCCCTCTCCTTGGCAGGACCTCAACATTTCTTCCGTCTCCTTTGTCTGCACACTCCTGGTCCTGCACAATCCTGGGCCTGCTCCATCCAGTGCCTGCAGTCTCCTGGACCTGCCTTCTCCTTGGCCGGCCCTCAACATAACTGCCCTCTCCTTTGTCTGCGCACTCCTGGGCCTGGACACACCTGGGCCTGCCCCCAACTGTCCTGCCCTCTGCTGTATCTGCACACCCGTAGGCCTGCACACTCATGTGCCTGCTCCATCCTGTGCCTGCACCCTCCTGTGTCTGAACACTCCTGTGCATGCATACTCCTGGGAACGCAGAGACCTGGGCCTGCACACTCCTGGACCTGCTCTCACCTGGGCCTGCACCCACTTCGGCCGGCCCTCTCCTGGGCCTGCACATTCCTGGGCCTGCACATACCTGGGCCTGCTCTCTCCTGTGCCTGCTCCCTCCTATGCCTGCACACAGCTTGGCTTGCACACTCCTGGGCCTGCTCCGTTCTTAGCCTGCAAACTCCTGGGTCGGCAAACTCCGGGGCCTGACCTCTCCGGGCCTGCACACTCCAGGGCCAGCCCTTTCCTGGGCCTGCATACTGCTAGACCTGCACACTCTTGTGCGTGCACCCTCCTGGGCCTGAACACTCCTATGCCTGCATCCTCCTTTGTCTGCACACTCTTGGGCCTGCCCTCTCCTGGGCCATCACACACATGGGCCTACCCTCTCCTGGGCGTAAACCCTCCTGTGTATGCACACTAATGGGCCTGCACACTCCTGGGCCTGCACACACATGGGCCTGCTCGATCCTGTGCCTGAACACTCCTGGGCTTGTACACCCATGGGCCTGCAGACTCCTGTGCCAGCACACTCCTGGGCCTGCACACTATTGGGCCTGCCCTCTCCTGGGCCAGCCCTCTCCTGGGCCTGCACACACATGGGCCTACTCTCTCCTGGTCCTAAACCCTCCTGTGTATGCACACTAATGGGCCTGTACACTTCTGGGCCTGCACACTCCTGTGTCAGCACACTATTGGGCATGCACACTCCTGGGCCTGCACACTCCTTGGCCTGCTCCCTCCTGTGCCTGCACACTCCAGGGCCTGCACATTCCTGGGCCTGCTCCCTCCTGTGCCTCCACACTCCTGGGCCTGCACACTCCTGGGCCTGCACACTTCTGTGTCTGAACACTCCCGGGCCTGCACACTCCTGATCCTGCGCACCCCTGGACTGTAGGGACTGTACAGTCCCAATCCTGCCCTCTCCTGGACCTGCACAGTCCTTGGCCTGCCCTCTCCTGGGCCTGCACACTCCGGGGCCAGCCCTTTCCTGGGCCTGTCCTCTCCTGGGCCTGCACACTCCTGTGTCTGCAGACACCTGGGCATGCAGACCCCTGGGCCTGAACAGTTCTGGGCCTGGTTCCTGCTGTGCCTGCACACACTTAGGTCCAAACACCTAGGTCTGCTCATCCTGGCCCATCACACTCCTCGGACTGAACACTCCTGGGTCTGCACACACAATGGCCTACACACTCCTGTGCCTGCTCCCTCCTGTGCATGCATACTCCTGGCCCAGCACACTGCTGGGCCAGCACAACACTTGTCCTGCCCCCTCCTGTGCCTGCCCACTCAATGGATTGAACACTTCTGTGTCTGCATATTTCTGGGCCTGCCCACTCCTGGGTCTACCTTCTCCTTGGCCTGCCCTCTCCTGGGCCTGCACACTCCCTGCCCTGCTCCCTCCTGTGCCTCAACACTTCTGGGCCTGCACATTCATGGGCCTGCTCCCTCCTTTGCCTCCACACTCCTGGGCCTGCACACTCCTGGGCATGCACACTCCTGGGCATGCACACTCCTGGGGCTGCTCCATCCGGTGCCTACACACTCCTGGGCCTGTATACTCCTGGGCCTGCACACTCTTTCGCCTGACCTCGCCTGGCCCTACACACTCTTGGGCGTGCAATCTACTGGTCGTGCCCTCTCCTTGGCCTGCACACTCCTGGGCCTGCACACTCCTCTATCTGCACATTCCTGGGCCTGCACACTCCTGGACTTGACCTCTCCTGTGTCTCTGCATACTCCTGGGCCTGCATAACCCTGGGCCTGTTCCCTAGTATGCCTGCACACAGGCTGGCTTGCACACTGCTGGGCCTGATCCCTCCTTAGCCTGCAAACTCCAGGGCCTGCACATACCAGGGGCTGCACCCAACTGTGTCTGGACATTCCTGGGCATGCACACTCCTGGGCCTGCACACTTCTGGGCATGCACACTCCTGGGCCTGCTCGATCCTATGCCTGCACACTCCTGGGCTTGTACACCCATGGGCCTGCAGACTCCTGTGCCAGCACACTCCTGGGCCTGCACACTATTGGGCCTGCCCTCTCCTCGGCCTGCACACTCTTGGGCCTGCACACTCCTAGGCCTGCTCCCTCCTGTGCCTGCACACTAAAGGACCTGCACATTCCTGGGCCTGCTCCCTCCTGTGCCTCCACACTCCAGGGCCTACACACTCCTGGGCCTGCACACTCCTGGGCGTACACACTCCTGGGTCTTCACACTCCTAGGCCTGCCCTCCCTTGGGCCTGCACACTCCTGGTCCGGCCCTCCCCTGGTCCTGAACACTTCTGGGCCTGCACACTCCTGGGCCTGCTCCCTACTGTGCCTGTACACTCCTGGGTATGCACATTCCTGGCCTGACCTCTCCTGAGACTGCGGACTCCTGGGCCTGCACTCTCCTCGACCTGCTCTCACCTGGGCCTGTACCCACTTCGGCCGGCCCTCTCATGGGCCTGCACACCCTTGAGCCTGCACACTCCTGGGCCTGCCATCTCCTGGTCCTGCACACTCCTGGGCCTTCTCGATCCTGTGACTGAACACTCCTGGGCTTGTACACTATTGGGCCTGCCCTCTCCTGGGCCTGCACACTCTTGGGCCTGCCCTCTCCTGGGCCTGCCCTCTCCTGGGCCTGCACACACATGGGCCAACCCTCTCCTGGTCCTAAACCCTCCTGTGCATGCACACTTCTGGGCCTGCACACTCCTGTGTCAGCACACTATTGGCATGCACACTCCTGGACCTGCACACTTCTTGGCCTGCTCCCTCCTGTGCCTGCACACTCCAGGGCCTGTACATTCCTGGGCCTGCTCCCTCCTGTGCCTCCACACTCCTGGGCCTGCACACACATGGGCCTGCTCGATATTGTGCCTGCACACTCCTGGGCTTGTACACCCATGGGCCTGCAGACTCCTGTGCCAGCACACTCCTGGGCCTGCACAGTATTGGGCCTGCCCTCTCCTGGGCCTGCACACTCTTGTTCCTGCCCTCTCCTGGGCCTGCACACACATGGGCCTACTCTCTCCTGGGCCTAAACCCTCCTGTGTATGCACATTAATGGGCCTGCACACTCCTGGGCCTGCACACTCCTTGGCCTGCTCCATCCTGGGCTTGCACACTCCTGGTCCTGCACACTCCTGGGCCTGCACACACATGGGCCTACTCACTCCTGGGCCTAAACCCTCCTGTGTATGCATGCTAATGGGCCTGCACACTCTTGGGCCTGCACACACATGGGCCTGCCCTCTCCTGGGCCTGCACACTCTTGGGCCTGCCTTCTACTGGGCCTGCACACACATGGGCCTACTCTCTCCTGGGCCTAAACCCTCCTGTGTATGCACATTAAAGGGCCTGTACTCTCCTGTGCCTGCACACTCCTTGGCCTGCTCCCTCCTGGGCTTGCACACTCCTGGTCCTGCACACTCTTCGGTCTTCACACTCCTAGGCCTGCACACTCCTGACCTGCCCTCTCCTTGGCAGGACCTCAACATTTCTTCCGTCTCCTTTGTCTGCACACTCCTGGTCCTGCACAATCCTGGGCCTGCTCCATCCAGTGCCTGCAGTCTCCTGGACCTGCCTTCTCCTTGGCCGGCCCTCAACATAACTGCCCTCTCCTTTGTCTGCGCACTCCTGGGCCTGGACACACCTGGGCCTGCCCCCAACTGTCCTGCCCTCTGCTGTATCTGCACACCCGTAGGCCTGCACACTCATGTGCCTGCTCCATCCTGTGCCTGCACCCTCCTGTGTCTGAACACTCCTGTGCATGCATACTCCTGGGAACGCAGAGACCTGGGCCTGCACACTCCTGGACCTGCTCTCACCTGGGCCTGCACCCACTTCGGCCGGCCCTCTCCTGGGCCTGCACATTCCTGGGCCTGCACATACCTGGGCCTGCTCTCTCCTGTGCCTGCTCCCTCCTATGCCTGCACACAGCTTGGCTTGCACACTCCTGGGCCTGCTCCGTTCTTAGCCTGCAAACTCCTGGGTCGGCAAACTCCGGGGCCTGACCTCTCCGGGCCTGCACACTCCAGGGCCAGCCCTTTCCTGGGCCTGCATACTGCTAGACCTGCACACTCTTGTGCGTGCACCCTCCTGGGCCTGAACACTCCTATGCCTGCATCCTCCTTTGTCTGCACACTCTTGGGCCTGCCCTCTCCTGGGCCATCACACACATGGGCCTACCCTCTCCTGGGCGTAAACCCTCCTGTGTATGCACACTAATGGGCCTGCCCTCTCCTGGGCCTGCTCCCTCCTGTACCTCCACTCTCCTGGGCCTGCACAATCCTGGGCCTGACCTCTCCGGGCCTGCACAATCTGGGGCCAGCCCTTTCCTGGGCCTGCACACTGCCAGGCCTGCACACTCCTGTGCGTGCACCCTCCTCTGCCTGGACACACTTGGGCCTGCACACTCCTGGGAGTGCACACTCCTGGGCCTGCTCCCTACTGTGCCTCCACAATCCTGGGCCTGCTCCCTCTGCCTGCACAACCCAGGGCCTCCACACTCCTGCTTCTGCTCCCTCCTATGCCTGCACAGTCCTGGGACTGCACACTCCTGGGCCTGCACACTCCTGTGTCTGAACACTCCCGGGCCTGCACACTCCTGATCCTGCGCACCCCTGGACTGTAGGGACTGTACAGTCCTGATCCTGCCCTCTCCTGGACCTGCACAGTCCTGGGCCTGCACACTCCGGGGCCAGCCCTTTCCTGGGCCTGTCCTCTCCTGGGCCTGCACACACCTGTGTCTGCAGACACCTGGGCATGCAGACCCCTGGGCCTGAACAGTTTGGGCCTGGTTCCTGCTGTGCCTGCACACACTTAGGCCTCCAAACACCTGCGTCTGCTCATCCTGGCCCATCACACTCCTCGGACTGAACACTCCTGGGTCTGCACACACAATGGCCTACACACTCCTGTGCCTGCTCCCTCCTGTCCTGCATACTCCTGGCCCTGCACACCGCTGGGCCAGCACAACACTTGTCCTGCCCCCTCCTGCGCCTGCCCACTCAACGGATTGAACACTTCTCTGTCTGCATATTTCTGGGCCTGCACACTCCTGGGTCTACCTTCTCCTTGGCCTGCCCTCTCCTGGGCCTGCACACTCCTTGCCCTGCTCCCTCCTGTGCCTCAACACTTCTGGGCCTGCACATTCATGGGCCTGCTCCCTCCTTTGCCTCCACACTCCTGGGCCTGCACACTCCTGGGCATGCACACTCCTGGGCATGCACACTCCTGGGACTGCCCTCTCCTGGACCTGCACACACCTGGGCCTGCACACTCCTGGGGCTGCTCCATCTGGTGCCTACACACTCCTGGGCCTGTATACTCCTGGGCCTGCACACTCTTTCGCCTGACCTCACCTGGCCCTACGCACTCTTAGGCGTGCAATCTACTGGTCATGCCCTCTCCTTGGCCTGCACACTCCTGGGCCTGCACACTCTTCTGTCTGCACATTCCTGGGCCTGCACACTCCTGGACTTGACCTCTCCTGTGTCTCTGCACACTCCTGGGCCTGCATAACCCTGGGCCTGTTCCCTAGTATGCCTGCACAATCCAGGGCCTCCACACTCCTGCTTCTGCTCCCTCCTGTGCCTGCACAGTCCTGGAACTGCACACTCCTGATCGTGCGCACACTTGGGCCAGCACATTTCTGGGCCTGCTCCCTCCTATGCCTGCACACAGATTGGCTTGCACACTGCTGGGCCTGATCCCTCCTTAGCCTGCAAACTCCAGGGCCTGCACATACCAGGGGCTGCACCCAACTGTGTCTGGACATCCCTGGGCCTGCACACTCTTGGGCCTGCACACTCCTAGGCCTGCTCCCTCCTGTGCCTGCACACTAAAGGACCTGCACATTCCTGGGCCTGCTCCCTCCTGTGCCTCCACACTCCTGGGCCTGCACACTCCTGGGCGTACACACTCCTAGGTCTTCACACTCCTAGGCCTGCCCTCCCTTGGGCCTGCACACTCCTGGTCCGGCCCTCCCCTGGTCCTGAATACTTCTGGGCCTGCACACTCCTGGGCCTGCTCCCTACTGTGCCTGTACACTCCTGGGTATGCACATTCCTGGCCTGACCTCTCTTGGGACTGCGGACTCCTGGGCCTGCACTCTCCTCGACCTGCTCTCACCAGGGCCTGTACCCACTTCGGCCGGCCCTCTCATGGGCCTGCACATGACTGGGCCTGCACATGACTGGGCCTGCACACTCCTGGGCCTGCCATCTCCTGGTCCTGCACACTCCTGGGCCTTCTCGATCCTATGACTGCACACTCCTGGGCTTGTACACTATTGGGCCTGCCCTCTACTGGGCCTGCCTGCACACTCTTGGGCCTGCACTCTCCTGGGCCTGCCCGCTCCTGGGCCTGCCCTCTCCTGGGCCTGCCCGCTCCTGGGCCTGCCCTCTCCTGGGCCTGCACACACATGGGCCTACCCTCTCCTGGTCCTAAACCCTCCTGTGCATGCACACTTCTGGGCCTGCACACTCCTGTGTCAGCACACTATTGGGCATGCACACTCCTGGACCTGCACACTTCTTGGCCTGCTCCCTCCTGTGCCTGCACACTCCAGGGCCTGTACATTCCTGGGCCTGCTCCCTCCTGTGCCTCCACACTCCTGGGCCTGCACACACATGGGCCTGCTCGATATTGTGCCTGCACACTCCTGGGCTTGTACACCCATGGGCCTGCAGACTCCTGTGCCAGCACACTCCTGGGCCTGCACAGTATTGGGCCTGCCCTCTCCTGGGCCTGCACACTCTTGTGCCTGCCCTCTCCTGGGCCTAAACCCTCCTGTGTATGCACATTAATGGGCCTGCACACTCCTGGGCCTGCACACTCCTTGGCCTGCTCCATCCTGGGCTTGCACACTCCTGGTCCTGCACACTCCTGGGCCTGCACACACATGGGCCTACTCACTCCTGGGCCTAAACCCTCCTGTGTATGCATGCTAATGGGCCTGCACACTCTTGGGCCTGCACACACATGGGCCTGCCCTCTCCTGGGCCTGCACACTCTTGGGCCTGCCTTCTACTGGGCCTGCACACACATGGGCCTACTCTCTCCTGGGCCTAAACCCTCCTGTGTATGCACATTAAAGGGCCTGTACTCTCCTGTGCCTGCACACTCCTTGGCCTGCTCCCTCCTGGGCTTGCACACTCCTGGTCCTGCACACTCCTCGGTCTTCACACTCCTAGGCCTGCACACTCCTGACCTGCCCTCTCCTTGGCAGGACCTCAACATTTCTTCCGTCTCCTTTGTCTGCACACTCCTGGTCCTGCACAATCCTGGGCCTGCTCCATCCAGTGCCTGCAGTCTCCTGGACCTGCCTTCTCCTTGGCCGGCCCTCAACATAACTGCCCTCTCCTTTGTCTGCGCACTCCTGGGCCTGGACACACCTGGGCCTGCCCCCAACTGTCCTGCCCTCTGCTGTATCTGCACACCCGTAGGCCTGCACACTCATGTGCCTGCTCCATCCTGTGCCTGCACCCTCCTGTGTCTGAACACTCCTGTGCATGCATACTCCTGGGAACGCAGAGACCTGGGCCTGCACACTCCTGGACCTGCTCTCACCTGGGCCTGCACCCACTTCGGCCGGCCCTCTCCTGGGCCTGCACATTCCTGGGCCTGCACATACCTGGGCCTGCTCTCTCCTGTGCCTGCTCCCTCCTATGCCTGCACACAGCTTGGCTTGCACACTCCTGGGCCTGCTCCGTTCTTAGCCTGCAAACTCCTGGGTCGGCAAACTCCGGGGCCTGACCTCTCCGGGCCTGCACACTCCAGGGCCAGCCCTTTCCTGGGCCTGCATACTGCTAGACCTGCACACTCTTGTGCGTGCACCCTCCTGGGCCTGAACACTCCTATGCCTGCATCCTCCTTTGTCTGCACACTCTTGGGCCTGCCCTCTCCTGGGCCATCACACACATGGGCCTACCCTCTCCTGGGCGTAAACCCTCCTGTGTATGCACACTAATGGGCCTGCACACTCCTGGGCCTGCACACACATGGGCCTGCTCGATCCTGTGCCTGAACACTCCTGGGCTTGTACACCCATGGGCCTGCAGACTCCTGTGCCAGCACACTCCTGGGCCTGCACACTATTGGGCCTGCCCTCTCCTGGGCCAGCCCTCTCCTGGGCCTGCACACACATGGGCCTACTCTCTCCTGGTCCTAAACCCTCCTGTGTATGCACACTAATGGGCCTGTACACTTCTGGGCCTGCACACTCCTGTGTCAGCACACTATTGGGCATGCACACTCCTGGGCCTGCACACTCCTTGGCCTGCTCCCTCCTGTGCCTGCACACTCCAGGGCCTGCACATTCCTGGGCCTGCTCCCTCCTGTGCCTCCACACTCCTGGGCCTGCACACTTCTGTGTCTGAACACTCCCGGGCCTGCACACTCCTGATCCTGCGCACCCCTGGACTGTAGGGACTGTACAGTCCCAATCCTGCCCTCTCCTGGACCTGCACAGTCCTTGGCCTGCCCTCTCCTGTGTCTGCAGACACCTGGGCATGCAGACCCCTGGGCCTGAACAGTTCTGGGCCTGGTTCCTGCTGTGCCTGCACACACTTAGGTCCAAACACCTAGGTCTGCTCATCCTGGCCCATCACACTCCTCGGACTGAACACTCCTGGGTCTGCACACACAATGGCCTACACACTCCTGTGCCTGCTCCCTCCTGTGCATGCATACTCCTGGCCCAGCACACTGCTGGGCCAGCACAACACTTGTCCTGCCCCCTCCTGTGCCTGCCCACTCAATGGATTGAACACTTCTGTGTCTGCATATTTCTGGGCCTGCCCACTCCTGGGTCTACCTTCTCCTTGGCCTGCCCTCTCCTGGGCCTGCACACTCCCTGCCCTGCTCCCTCCTGTGCCTCAACACTTCTGGGCCTGCACATTCATGGGCCTGCTCCCTCCTTTGCCTCCACACTCCTGGGCCTGCACACTCCTGGGCATGCACACTCCTGGGCATGCACACTCCTGGGGCTGCTCCATCCGGTGCCTACACACTCCTGGGCCTGTATACTCCTGGGCCTGCACACTCTTTCGCCTGACCTCGCCTGGCCCTACACACTCTTGGGCGTGCAATCTACTGGTCGTGCCCTCTCCTTGGCCTGCACACTCCTGGGCCTGCACACTCCTCTATCTGCACATTCCTGGGCCTGCACACTCCTGGACTTGACCTCTCCTGTGTCTCTGCATACTCCTGGGCCTGCATAACCCTGGGCCTGTTCCCTAGTATGCCTGCACACAGGCTGGCTTGCACACTGCTGGGCCTGATCCCTCCTTAGCCTGCAAACTCCAGGGCCTGCACATACCAGGGGCTGCACCCAACTGTGTCTGGACATTCCTGGGCATGCACACTCCTGGGCCTGCACACTTCTGGGCATGCACACTCCTGGGCCTGCTCGATCCTATGCCTGCACACTCCTGGGCTTGTACACCCATGGGCCTGCAGACTCCTGTGCCAGCACACTCCTGGGCCTGCACACTATTGGGCCTGCCCTCTCCTCGGCCTGCACACTCTTGGGCCTGCACACTCCTAGGCCTGCTCCCTCCTGTGCCTGCACACTAAAGGACCTGCACATTCCTGGGCCTGCTCCCTCCTGTGCCTCCACACTCCAGGGCCTACACACTCCTGGGCCTGCACACTCCTGGGCGTACACACTCCTGGGTCTTCACACTCCTAGGCCTGCCCTCCCTTGGGCCTGCACACTCCTGGTCCGGCCCTCCCCTGGTCCTGAACACTTCTGGGCCTGCACACTCCTGGGCCTGCTCCCTACTGTGCCTGTACACTCCTGGGTATGCACATTCCTGGCCTGACCTCTCCTGAGACTGCGGACTCCTGGGCCTGCACTCTCCTCGACCTGCTCTCACCTGGGCCTGTACCCACTTCGGCCGGCCCTCTCATGGGCCTGCACACCCTTGAGCCTGCACACTCCTGGGCCTGCCATCTCCTGGTCCTGCACACTCCTGGGCCTTCTCGATCCTGTGACTGAACACTCCTGGGCTTGTACACTATTGGGCCTGCCCTCTCCTGGGCCTGCACACTCTTGGGCCTGCCCTCTCCTGGGCCTGCCCTCTCCTGGGCCTGCACACACATGGGCCAACCCTCTCCTGGTCCTAAACCCTCCTGTGCATGCACACTTCTGGGCCTGCACACTCCTGTGTCAGCACACTATTGGCATGCACACTCCTGGACCTGCACACTTCTTGGCCTGCTCCCTCCTGTGCCTGCACACTCCAGGGCCTGTACATTCCTGGGCCTGCTCCCTCCTGTGCCTCCACACTCCTGGGCCTGCACACACATGGGCCTGCTCGATATTGTGCCTGCACACTCCTGGGCTTGTACACCCATGGGCCTGCAGACTCCTGTGCCAGCACACTCCTGGGCCTGCACAGTATTGGGCCTGCCCTCTCCTGGGCCTGCACACTCTTGTTCCTGCCCTCTCCTGGGCCTGCACACACATGGGCCTACTCTCTCCTGGGCCTAAACCCTCCTGTGTATGCACATTAATGGGCCTGCACACTCCTGGGCCTGCACACTCCTTGGCCTGCTCCATCCTGGGCTTGCACACTCCTGGTCCTGCACACTCCTGGGCCTGCACACACATGGGCCTACTCACTCCTGGGCCTAAACCCTCCTGTGTATGCATGCTAATGGGCCTGCACACTCTTGGGCCTGCACACACATGGGCCTGCCCTCTCCTGGGCCTGCACACTCTTGGGCCTGCCTTCTACTGGGCCTGCACACACATGGGCCTACTCTCTCCTGGGCCTAAACCCTCCTGTGTATGCACATTAAAGGGCCTGTACTCTCCTGTGCCTGCACACTCCTTGGCCTGCTCCCTCCTGGGCTTGCACACTCCTGGTCCTGCACACTCCTCGGTCTTCACACTCCTAGGCCTGCACACTCCTGACCTGCCCTCTCCTTGGCAGGACCTCAACATTTCTTCCGTCTCCTTTGTCTGCACACTCCTGGTCCTGCACAATCCTGGGCCTGCTCCATCCAGTGCCTGCAGTCTCCTGGACCTGCCTTCTCCTTGGCCGGCCCTCAACATAACTGCCCTCTCCTTTGTCTGCGCACTCCTGGGCCTGGACACACCTGGGCCTGCCCCCAACTGTCCTGCCCTCTGCTGTATCTGCACACCCGTAGGCCTGCACACTCATGTGCCTGCTCCATCCTGTGCCTGCACCCTCCTGTGTCTGAACACTCCTGTGCATGCATACTCCTGGGAACGCAGAGACCTGGGCCTGCACACTCCTGGACCTGCTCTCACCTGGGCCTGCACCCACTTCGGCCGGCCCTCTCCTGGGCCTGCACATTCCTGGGCCTGCACATACCTGGGCCTGCTCTCTCCTGTGCCTGCTCCCTCCTATGCCTGCACACAGCTTGGCTTGCACACTCCTGGGCCTGCTCCGTTCTTAGCCTGCAAACTCCTGGGTCGGCAAACTCCGGGGCCTGACCTCTCCGGGCCTGCACACTCCAGGGCCAGCCCTTTCCTGGGCCTGCATACTGCTAGACCTGCACACTCTTGTGCGTGCACCCTCCTGGGCCTGAACACTCCTATGCCTGCAGCCTCCTTTGTCTGCACACTCTTGGGCCTGCCCTCTCCTGGGCCATCACACACATGGGCCTACCCTCTCCTGGGCGTAAACCCTCCTGTGTATGCACACTAATGGGCCTGCCCTCTCCTGGGCCTGCTCCCTCCTGTACCTCCACTCTCCTGGGCCTGCACAATCCTGGGCCTGACCTCTCCGGGCCTGCACAATCTGGGGCCAGCCCTTTCCTGGGCCTGCACACTGCCTGGCCTGCACACTCCTGTGCGTGCACCCTCCTCTGCCTGGACACACTTGGGCCTGCACACTCCTGGGAGTGCACACTCCTGGGCCTGTTCCCTACTGTGCCTCCACAATCCTGGGCTTGCTCCCTCTGCCTGCACAACCCAGGGCCTCCACACTCCTGCTTCTGCTCCCTCCTATGCCTGCACAGTCCTGGGACTGCACACTCCTGGGCCTGCACACTCCTGTGTCTGAACACTCCCGGGCCTGCACACTCCTGATCCTGCGCACCCCTGGACTGTAGGGACTGTACAGTCCTGATCCTGCCCTCTCCTGGACCTGCACAGTCCTTGGCCTGCACACTCCGGGGCCAGCCCTTTCCTGGGCCTGTCCTCTCCTGGGCCTGCACACACCTGTGTCTGCAGACACCTGGGCATGCAGACCCCTGGGCCTGAACAGTTTGGGCCTGGTTCCTGCTGTGCCTGCACACACTTAGGCCTCCAAACACCTGCGTCTGCTCATCCTGGCCCATCACACTCCTCGGACTGAACACTCCTGGGTCTGCACACACAATGGCCTACACACTCCTGTGCCTGCTCCCTCCTGTCCTGCATACTCCTGGCCCTGCACACCGCTGGGCCAGCACAACACTTGTCCTGCCCCCTCCTGCGCCTGCCCACTCAACGGATTGAACACTTCTCTGTCTGCATATTTCTGGGCCTGCACACTCCTGGGTCTACCTTCTCCTTGGCCTGCCCTCTCCTGGGCCTGCACACTCCTTGCCCTGCTCCCTCCTGTGCCTCAACACTTCTGGGCCTGCACATTCATGGGCCTGCTCCCTCCTTTGCCTCCACACTCCTGGGCCTGCACACTCCTGGGCATGCACACTCCTGGGCATGCACACTCCTGGGACTGCCCTCTCCTGGACCTGCACACACCTGGGCCTGCACACTCCTGGGGCTGCTCCATCTGGTGCCTACACACTCCTGGGCCTGTATACTCCTGGGCCTGCACACTCTTTCGCCTGACCTCACCTGGCCCTACGCACTCTTAGGCGTGCAATCTACTGGTCATGCCCTCTCCTTGGCCTGCACACTCCTGGGCCTGCACACTCTTCTGTCTGCACATTCCTGGGCCTGCACACTCCTGGACTTGACCTCTCCTGTGTCTCTGCACACTCCTGGGCCTGCATAACCCTGGGCCTGTTCCCTAGTATGCCTGCACAATCCAGGGCCTCCACACTCCTGCTTCTGCTCCCTCCTGTGCCTGCACAGTCCTGGAACTGCACACTCCTGATCGTGCGCACACTTGGGCCAGCACATTTCTGGGCCTGCTCCCTCCTATGCCTGCACACAGATTGGCTTGCACACTGCTGGGCCTGATCCCTCCTTAGCCTGCAAACTCCAGGGCCTGCACATACCAGGGGCTGCACCCAACTGTGTCTGGACATCCCTGGGCATGCACACTCCTGGGCCTGCACACTCTTGGGCCTGCACACTCCTAGGCCTGCTCCCTCCTGTGCCTGCACACTAAAGGACCTGCACATTCCTGGGCCTGCTCCCTCCTGTGCCTCCACACTCCTGGGCCTGCACACTCCTGGGCGTACACACTCCTAGGTCTTCACACTCCTAGGCCTGCCCTCCCTTGGGCCTGCACACTCCTGGTCCGGCCCTCCCCTGGTCCTGAATACTTCTGGGCCTGCACACTCCTGGGCCTGCTCCCTACTGTGCCTGTACACTCCTGGGTATGCACATTCCTGGCCTGACCTCTCTTGGGACTGCGGACTCCTGGGCCTGCACTCTCCTCGACCTGCTCTCACCAGGGCCTGTACCCACTTCGGCCGGCCCTCTCATGGGCCTGCACATGACTGGGCCTGCACATGACTGGGCCTGCACACTCCTGGGCCTGCCATCTCCTGGTCCTGCACACTCCTGGGCCTTCTCGATCCTATGACTGCACACTCCTGGGCTTGTACACTATTGGGCCTGCCCTCTACTGGGCCTGCCTGCACACTCTTGGGCCTGCACTCTCCTGGGCCTGCCCGCTCCTGGGCCTGCCCTCTCCTGGGCCTGCCCGCTCCTGGGCCTGCCCTCTCCTGGGCCTGCACACACATGGGCCTACCCTCTCCTGGTCCTAAACCCTCCTGTGCATGCACACTTCTGGGCCTGCACACTCCTGTGTCAGCACACTATTGGGCATGCACACTCCTGGACCTGCACACTTCTTGGCCTGCTCCCTCCTGTGCCTGCACACTCCAGGGCCTGTACATTCCTGGGCCTGCTCCCTCCTGTGCCTCCACACTCCTGGGCCTGCACACACATGGGCCTGCTCGATATTGTGCCTGCACACTCCTGGGCTTGTACACCCATGGGCCTGCAGACTCCTGTGCCAGCACACTCCTGGGCCTGCACAGTATTGGGCCTGCCCTCTCCTGGGCCTGCACACTCTTGTGCCTGCCCTCTCCTGGGCCTAAACCCTCCTGTGTATGCACATTAATGGGCCTGCACACTCCTGGGCCTGCACACTCCTTGGCCTGCTCCATCCTGGGCTTGCACACTCCTGGTCCTGCACACTCCTGGGCCTGCACACACATGGGCCTACTCACTCCTGGGCCTAAACCCTCCTGTGTATGCATGCTAATGGGCCTGCACACTCTTGGGCCTGCACACACATGGGCCTGCCCTCTCCTGGGCCTGCACACTCTTGGGCCTGCCTTCTACTGGGCCTGCACACACATGGGCCTACTCTCTCCTGGGCCTAAACCCTCCTGTGTATGCACATTAAAGGGCCTGTACTCTCCTGTGCCTGCACACTCCTTGGCCTGCTCCCTCCTGGGCTTGCACACTCCTGGTCCTGCACACTCCTCGGTCTTCACACTCCTAGGCCTGCACACTCCTGACCTGCCCTCTCCTTGGCAGGACCTCAACATTTCTTCCGTCTCCTTTGTCTGCACACTCCTGGTCCTGCACAATCCTGGGCCTGCTCCATCCAGTGCCTGCAGTCTCCTGGACCTGCCTTCTCCTTGGCCGGCCCTCAACATAACTGCCCTCTCCTTTGTCTGCGCACTCCTGGGCCTGGACACACCTGGGCCTGCCCCCAACTGTCCTGCCCTCTGCTGTATCTGCACACCCGTAGGCCTGCACACTCATGTGCCTGCTCCATCCTGTGCCTGCACCCTCCTGTGTCTGAACACTCCTGTGCATGCATACTCCTGGGAACGCAGAGACCTGGGCCTGCACACTCCTGGACCTGCTCTCACCTGGGCCTGCACCCACTTCGGCCGGCCCTCTCCTGGGCCTGCACATTCCTGGGCCTGCACATACCTGGGCCTGCTCTCTCCTGTGCCTGCTCCCTCCTATGCCTGCACACAGCTTGGCTTGCACACTCCTGGGCCTGCTCCGTTCTTAGCCTGCAAACTCCTGGGTCGGCAAACTCCGGGGCCTGACCTCTCCGGGCCTGCACACTCCAGGGCCAGCCCTTTCCTGGGCCTGCATACTGCTAGACCTGCACACTCTTGTGCGTGCACCCTCCTGGGCCTGAACACTCCTATGCCTGCATCCTCCTTTGTCTGCACACTCTTGGGCCTGCCCTCTCCTGGGCCATCACACACATGGGCCTACCCTCTCCTGGGCGTAAACCCTCCTGTGTATGCACACTAATGGGCCTGCACACTCCTGGGCCTGCACACACATGGGCCTGCTCGATCCTGTGCCTGAACACTCCTGGGCTTGTACACCCATGGGCCTGCAGACTCCTGTGCCAGCACACTCCTGGGCCTGCACACTATTGGGCCTGCCCTCTCCTGGGCCAGCCCTCTCCTGGGCCTGCACACACATGGGCCTACTCTCTCCTGGTCCTAAACCCTCCTGTGTATGCACACTAATGGGCCTGTACACTTCTGGGCCTGCACACTCCTGTGTCAGCACACTATTGGGCATGCACACTCCTGGGCCTGCACACTCCTTGGCCTGCTCCCTCCTGTGCCTGCACACTCCAGGGCCTGCACATTCCTGGGCCTGCTCCCTCCTGTGCCTCCACACTCCTGGGCCTGCACACTCCTGGGCCTGCACACTTCTGTGTCTGAACACTCCCGGGCCTGCACACTCCTGATCCTGCGCACCCCTGGACTGTAGGGACTGTACAGTCCCAATCCTGCCCTCTCCTGGACCTGCACAGTCCTTGGCCTGCCCTCTCCTGGGCCTGCACACTCCGGGGCCAGCCCTTTCCTGGGCCTGTCCTCTCCTGGGCCTGCACACTCCTGTGTCTGCAGACACCTGGGCATGCAGACCCCTGGGCCTGAACAGTTCTGGGCCTGGTTCCTGCTGTGCCTGCACACACTTAGGTCCAAACACCTAGGTCTGCTCATCCTGGCCCATCACACTCCTCGGACTGAACACTCCTGGGTCTGCACACACAATGGCCTACACACTCCTGTGCCTGCTCCCTCCTGTGCATGCATACTCCTGGCCCAGCACACTGCTGGGCCAGCACAACACTTGTCCTGCCCCCTCCTGTGCCTGCCCACTCAATGGATTGAACACTTCTGTGTCTGCATATTTCTGGGCCTGCCCACTCCTGGGTCTACCTTCTCCTTGGCCTGCCCTCTCCTGGGCCTGCACACTCCCTGCCCTGCTCCCTCCTGTGCCTCAACACTTCTGGGCCTGCACATTCATGGGCCTGCTCCCTCCTTTGCCTCCACACTCCTGGGCCTGCACACTCCTGGGCATGCACACTCCTGGGCATGCACACTCCTGGGGCTGCTCCATCCGGTGCCTACACACTCCTGGGCCTGTATACTCCTGGGCCTGCACACTCTTTCGCCTGACCTCGCCTGGCCCTACACACTCTTGGGCGTGCAATCTACTGGTCGTGCCCTCTCCTTGGCCTGCACACTCCTGGGCCTGCACACTCCTCTATCTGCACATTCCTGGGCCTGCACACTCCTGGACTTGACCTCTCCTGTGTCTCTGCATACTCCTGGGCCTGCATAACCCTGGGCCTGTTCCCTAGTATGCCTGCACACAGGCTGGCTTGCACACTGCTGGGCCTGATCCCTCCTTAGCCTGCAAACTCCAGGGCCTGCACATACCAGGGGCTGCACCCAACTGTGTCTGGACATTCCTGGGCATGCACACTCCTGGGCCTGCACACTTCTGGGCATGCACACTCCTGGGCCTGCTCGATCCTATGCCTGCACACTCCTGGGCTTGTACACCCATGGGCCTGCAGACTCCTGTGCCAGCACACTCCTGGGCCTGCACACTATTGGGCCTGCCCTCTCCTCGGCCTGCACACTCTTGGGCCTGCACACTCCTAGGCCTGCTCCCTCCTGTGCCTGCACACTAAAGGACCTGCACATTCCTGGGCCTGCTCCCTCCTGTGCCTCCACACTCCAGGGCCTACACACTCCTGGGCCTGCACACTCCTGGGCGTACACACTCCTGGGTCTTCACACTCCTAGGCCTGCCCTCCCTTGGGCCTGCACACTCCTGGTCCGGCCCTCCCCTGGTCCTGAACACTTCTGGGCCTGCACACTCCTGGGCCTGCTCCCTACTGTGCCTGTACACTCCTGGATATGCACATTCCTGGCCTGACCTCTCCTGAGACTGCGGACTCCTGGGCCTGCACTCTCCTCGACCTGCTCTCACCTGGGCCTGTACCCACTTCGGCCGGCCCTCTCATGGGCCTGCACACCCTTGAGCCTGCACACTCCTGGGCCTGCCATCTCCTGGTCCTGCACACTCCTGGGCCTTCTCGATCCTGTGACTGAACACTCCTGGGCTTGTACACTATTGGGCCTGCCCTCTCCTGGGCCTGCACACTCTTGGGCCTGCCCTCTCCTGGGCCTGCCCTCTCCTGGGCCTGCACACACATGGGCCAACCCTCTCCTGGTCCTAAACCCTCCTGTGCATGCACACTTCTGGGCCTGCACACTCCTGTGTCAGCACACTATTGGCATGCACACTCCTGGACCTGCACACTTCTTGGCCTGCTCCCTCCTGTGCCTGCACACTCCAGGGCCTGTACATTCCTGGGCCTGCTCCCTCCTGTGCCTCCACACTCCTGGGCCTGCACACACATGGGCCTGCTCGATATTGTGCCTGCACACTCCTGGGCTTGTACACCCATGGGCCTGCAGACTCCTGTGCCAGCACACTCCTGGGCCTGCACAGTATTGGGCCTGCCCTCTCCTGGGCCTGCACACTCTTGTGCCTGCCCTCTCCTGGGCCTAAACCCTCCTGTGTATGCACATTAATGGGCCTGCACACTCCTGGGCCTGCACACTCCTTGGCCTGCTCCATCCTGGGCTTGCACACTCCTGGTCCTGCACACTCCTGGGCCTGCACACACATGGGCCTACTCACTCCTGGGCCTAAACCCTCCTGTGTATGCATGCTAATGGGCCTGCACACTCTTGGGCCTGCACACACATGGGCCTGCCCTCTCCTGGGCCTGCACACTCTTGGGCCTGCCTTCTACTGGGCCTGCACACACATGGGCCTACTCTCTCCTGGGCCTAAACCCTCCTGTGTATGCACATTAAAGGGCCTGTACTCTCCTGTGCCTGCACACTCCTTGGCCTGCTCCCTCCTGGGCTTGCACACTCCTGGTCCTGCACACTCCTCGGTCTTCACACTCCTAGGCCTGCACACTCCTGACCTGCCCTCTCCTTGGCAGGACCTCAACATTTCTTCCGTCTCCTTTGTCTGCACACTCCTGGTCCTGCACAATCCTGGGCCTGCTCCATCCAGTGCCTGCAGTCTCCTGGACCTGCCTTCTCCTTGGCCGGCCCTCAACATAACTGCCCTCTCCTTTGTCTGCGCACTCCTGGGCCTGGACACACCTGGGCCTGCCCCCAACTGTCCTGCCCTCTGCTGTATCTGCACACCCGTAGGCCTGCACACTCATGTGCCTGCTCCATCCTGTGCCTGCACCCTCCTGTGTCTGAACACTCCTGTGCATGCATACTCCTGGGAACGCAGAGACCTGGGCCTGCACACTCCTGGACCTGCTCTCACCTGGGCCTGCACCCACTTCGGCCGGCCCTCTCCTGGGCCTGCACATTCCTGGGCCTGCACATACCTGGGCCTGCTCTCTCCTGTGCCTGCTCCCTCCTATGCCTGCACACAGCTTGGCTTGCACACTCCTGGGCCTGCTCCGTTCTTAGCCTGCAAACTCCTGGGTCGGCAAACTCCGGGGCCTGACCTCTCCGGGCCTGCACACTCCAGGGCCAGCCCTTTCCTGGGCCTGCATACTGCTAGACCTGCACACTCTTGTGCGTGCACCCTCCTGGGCCTGAACACTCCTATGCCTGCATCCTCCTTTGTCTGCACACTCTTGGGCCTGCCCTCTCCTGGGCCATCACACACATGGGCCTACCCTCTCCTGGGCGTAAACCCTCCTGTGTATGCACACTAATGGGCCTGCACACTCCTGGGCCTGCACACACATGGGCCTGCTCGATCCTGTGCCTGAACACTCCTGGGCTTGTACACCCATGGGCCTGCAGACTCCTGTGCCAGCACACTCCTGGGCCTGCACACTATTGGGCCTGCCCTCTCCTGGGCCAGCCCTCTCCTGGGCCTGCACACACATGGGCCTACTCTCTCCTGGTCCTAAACCCTCCTGTGTATGCACACTAATGGGCCTGTACACTTCTGGGCCTGCACACTCCTGTGTCAGCACACTATTGGGCATGCACACTCCTGGGCCTGCACACTCCTTGGCCTGCTCCCTCCTGTGCCTGCACACTCCAGGGCCTGCACATTCCTGGGCCTGCTCCCTCCTGTGCCTCCACACTCCTGGGCCTGCACACTCCTGGGCCTGCACACTTCTGTGTCTGAACACTCCCGGGCCTGCACACTCCTGATCCTGCGCACCCCTGGACTGTAGGGACTGTACAGTCCCAATCCTGCCCTCTCCTGGACCTGCACAGTCCTTGGCCTGCCCTCTCCTGGGCCTGCACACTCCGGGGCCAGCCCTTTCCTGGGCCTGTCCTCTCCTGGGCCTGCACACTCCTGTGTCTGCAGACACCTGGGCATGCAGACCCCTGGGCCTGAACAGTTCTGGGCCTGGTTCCTGCTGTGCCTGCACACACTTAGGTCCAAACACCTAGGTCTGCTCATCCTGGCCCATCACACTCCTCGGACTGAACACTCCTGGGTCTGCACACACAATGGCCTACACACTCCTGTGCCTGCTCCCTCCTGTGCATGCATACTCCTGGCCCAGCACACTGCTGGGCCAGCACAACACTTGTCCTGCCCCCTCCTGTGCCTGCCCACTCAATGGATTGAACACTTCTGTGTCTGCATATTTCTGGGCCTGCCCACTCCTGGGTCTACCTTCTCCTTGGCCTGCCCTCTCCTGGGCCTGCACACTCCCTGCCCTGCTCCCTCCTGTGCCTCAACACTTCTGGGCCTGCACATTCATGGGCCTGCTCCCTCCTTTGCCTCCACACTCCTGGGCCTGCACACTCCTGGGCATGCACACTCCTGGGCATGCACACTCCTGGGGCTGCTCCATCCGGTGCCTACACACTCCTGGGCCTGTATACTCCTGGGCCTGCACACTCTTTCGCCTGACCTCGCCTGGCCCTACACACTCTTGGGCGTGCAATCTACTGGTCGTGCCCTCTCCTTGGCCTGCACACTCCTGGGCCTGCACACTCCTCTATCTGCACATTCCTGGGCCTGCACACTCCTGGACTTGACCTCTCCTGTGTCTCTGCATACTCCTGGGCCTGCATAACCCTGGGCCTGTTCCCTAGTATGCCTGCACACAGGCTGGCTTGCACACTGCTGGGCCTGATCCCTCCTTAGCCTGCAAACTCCAGGGCCTGCACATACCAGGGGCTGCACCCAACTGTGTCTGGACATTCCTGGGCATGCACACTCCTGGGCCTGCACACTTCTGGGCATGCACACTCCTGGGCCTGCTCGATCCTATGCCTGCACACTCCTGGGCTTGTACACCCATGGGCCTGCAGACTCCTGTGCCAGCACACTCCTGGGCCTGCACACTATTGGGCCTGCCCTCTCCTCGGCCTGCACACTCTTGGGCCTGCACACTCCTAGGCCTGCTCCCTCCTGTGCCTGCACACTAAAGGACCTGCACATTCCTGGGCCTGCTCCCTCCTGTGCCTCCACACTCCAGGGCCTACACACTCCTGGGCCTGCACACTCCTGGGCGTACACACTCCTGGGTCTTCACACTCCTAGGCCTGCCCTCCCTTGGGCCTGCACACTCCTGGTCCGGCCCTCCCCTGGTCCTGAACACTTCTGGGCCTGCACACTCCTGGGCCTGCTCCCTACTGTGCCTGTACACTCCTGGGTATGCACATTCCTGGCCTGACCTCTCCTGAGACTGCGGACTCCTGGGCCTGCACTCTCCTCGACCTGCTCTCACCTGGGCCTGTACCCACTTCGGCCGGCCCTCTCATGGGCCTGCACACCCTTGAGCCTGCACACTCCTGGGCCTGCCATCTCCTGGTCCTGCACACTCCTGGGCCTTCTCGATCCTGTGACTGAACACTCCTGGGCTTGTACACTATTGGGCCTGCCCTCTCCTGGGCCTGCACACTCTTGGGCCTGCCCTCTCCTGGGCCTGCCCTCTCCTGGGCCTGCACACACATGGGCCAACCCTCTCCTGGTCCTAAACCCTCCTGTGCATGCACACTTCTGGGCCTGCACACTCCTGTGTCAGCACACTATTGGCATGCACACTCCTGGACCTGCACACTTCTTGGCCTGCTCCCTCCTGTGCCTGCACACTCCAGGGCCTGTACATTCCTGGGCCTGCTCCCTCCTGTGCCTCCACACTCCTGGGCCTGCACACACATGGGCCTGCTCGATATTGTGCCTGCACACTCCTGGGCTTGTACACCCATGGGCCTGCAGACTCCTGTGCCAGCACACTCCTGGGCCTGCACAGTATTGGGCCTGCCCTCTCCTGGGCCTGCACACTCTTGTTCCTGCCCTCTCCTGGGCCTGCACACACATGGGCCTACTCTCTCCTGGGCCTAAACCCTCCTGTGTATGCACATTAATGGGCCTGCACACTCCTGGGCCTGCACACTCCTTGGCCTGCTCCATCCTGGGCTTGCACACTCCTGGTCCTGCACACTCCTGGGCCTGCACACACATGGGCCTACTCACTCCTGGGCCTAAACCCTCCTGTGTATGCATGCTAATGGGCCTGCACACTCTTGGGCCTGCACACACATGGGCCTGCCCTCTCCTGGGCCTGCACACTCTTGGGCCTGCCTTCTACTGGGCCTGCACACACATGGGCCTACTCTCTCCTGGGCCTAAACCCTCCTGTGTATGCACATTAAAGGGCCTGTACTCTCCTGTGCCTGCACACTCCTTGGCCTGCTCCCTCCTGGGCTTGCACACTCCTGGTCCTGCACACTCCTCGGTCTTCACACTCCTAGGCCTGCACACTCCTGACCTGCCCTCTCCTTGGCAGGACCTCAACATTTCTCTGCACACTCCTCGGTCTTCACACTCCTAGGCCTGCACACTCCTGACCTGCCCTCTCCTTGGCAGGACCTCAACATTTCTTCCGTCTCCTTTGTCTGCACACTCCTGGTCCTGCACAATCCTGGGCCTGCTCCATCCAGTGCCTGCAGTCTCCTGGACCTGCCTTCTCCTTGGCCGGCCCTCAACATAACTGCCCTCTCCTTTGTCTGCGCACTCCTGGGCCTGGACACACCTGGGCCTGCCCCCAACTGTCCTGCCCTCTGCTGTATCTGCACACCCGTAGGCCTGCACACTCATGTGCCTGCTCCATCCTGTGCCTGCACCCTCCTGTGTCTGAACACTCCTGTGCATGCATACTCCTGGGAACGCAGAGACCTGGGCCTGCACACTCCTGGACCTGCTCTCACCTGGGCCTGCACCCACTTCGGCCGGCCCTCTCCTGGGCCTGCACATTCCTGGGCCTGCACATACCTGGGCCTGCTCTCTCCTGTGCCTGCTCCCTCCTATGCCTGCACACAGCTTGGCTTGCACACTCCTGGGCCTGCTCCGTTCTTAGCCTGCAAACTCCTGGGTCGGCAAACTCCGGGGCCTGACCTCTCCGGGCCTGCACACTCCAGGGCCAGCCCTTTCCTGGGCCTGCATACTGCTAGACCTGCACACTCTTGTGCGTGCACCCTCCTGGGCCTGAACACTCCTATGCCTGCATCCTCCTTTGTCTGCACACTCTTGGGCCTGCCCTCTCCTGGGCCATCACACACATGGGCCTACCCTCTCCTGGGCGTAAACCCTCCTGTGTATGCACACTAATGGGCCTGCACACTCCTGGGCCTGCACACACATGGGCCTGCTCGATCCTGTGCCTGAACACTCCTGGGCTTGTACACCCATGGGCCTGCAGACTCCTGTGCCAGCACACTCCTGGGCCTGCACACTATTGGGCCTGCCCTCTCCTGGGCCAGCCCTCTCCTGGGCCTGCACACACATGGGCCTACTCTCTCCTGGTCCTAAACCCTCCTGTGTATGCACACTAATGGGCCTGTACACTTCTGGGCCTGCACACTCCTGTGTCAGCACACTATTGGGCATGCACACTCCTGGGCCTGCACACTCCTTGGCCTGCTCCCTCCTGTGCCTGCACACTCCAGGGCCTGCACATTCCTGGGCCTGCTCCCTCCTGTGCCTCCACACTCCTGGGCCTGCACACTTCTGTGTCTGAACACTCCCGGGCCTGCACACTCCTGATCCTGCGCACCCCTGGACTGTAGGGACTGTACAGTCCCAATCCTGCCCTCTCCTGGACCTGCACAGTCCTTGGCCTGCCCTCTCCTGTGTCTGCAGACACCTGGGCATGCAGACCCCTGGGCCTGAACAGTTCTGGGCCTGGTTCCTGCTGTGCCTGCACACACTTAGGTCCAAACACCTAGGTCTGCTCATCCTGGCCCATCACACTCCTCGGACTGAACACTCCTGGGTCTGCACACACAATGGCCTACACACTCCTGTGCCTGCTCCCTCCTGTGCATGCATACTCCTGGCCCAGCACACTGCTGGGCCAGCACAACACTTGTCCTGCCCCCTCCTGTGCCTGCCCACTCAATGGATTGAACACTTCTGTGTCTGCATATTTCTGGGCCTGCCCACTCCTGGGTCTACCTTCTCCTTGGCCTGCCCTCTCCTGGGCCTGCACACTCCCTGCCCTGCTCCCTCCTGTGCCTCAACACTTCTGGGCCTGCACATTCATGGGCCTGCTCCCTCCTTTGCCTCCACACTCCTGGGCCTGCACACTCCTGGGCATGCACACTCCTGGGCATGCACACTCCTGGGGCTGCTCCATCCGGTGCCTACACACTCCTGGGCCTGTATACTCCTGGGCCTGCACACTCTTTCGCCTGACCTCGCCTGGCCCTACACACTCTTGGGCGTGCAATCTACTGGTCGTGCCCTCTCCTTGGCCTGCACACTCCTGGGCCTGCACACTCCTCTATCTGCACATTCCTGGGCCTGCACACTCCTGGACTTGACCTCTCCTGTGTCTCTGCATACTCCTGGGCCTGCATAACCCTGGGCCTGTTCCCTAGTATGCCTGCACACAGGCTGGCTTGCACACTGCTGGGCCTGATCCCTCCTTAGCCTGCAAACTCCAGGGCCTGCACATACCAGGGGCTGCACCCAACTGTGTCTGGACATTCCTGGGCATGCACACTCCTGGGCCTGCACACTTCTGGGCATGCACACTCCTGGGCCTGCTCGATCCTATGCCTGCACACTCCTGGGCTTGTACACCCATGGGCCTGCAGACTCCTGTGCCAGCACACTCCTGGGCCTGCACACTATTGGGCCTGCCCTCTCCTCGGCCTGCACACTCTTGGGCCTGCACACTCCTAGGCCTGCTCCCTCCTGTGCCTGCACACTAAAGGACCTGCACATTCCTGGGCCTGCTCCCTCCTGTGCCTCCACACTCCAGGGCCTACACACTCCTGGGCCTGCACACTCCTGGGCGTACACACTCCTGGGTCTTCACACTCCTAGGCCTGCCCTCCCTTGGGCCTGCACACTCCTGGTCCGGCCCTCCCCTGGTCCTGAACACTTCTGGGCCTGCACACTCCTGGGCCTGCTCCCTACTGTGCCTGTACACTCCTGGGTATGCACATTCCTGGCCTGACCTCTCCTGAGACTGCGGACTCCTGGGCCTGCACTCTCCTCGACCTGCTCTCACCTGGGCCTGTACCCACTTCGGCCGGCCCTCTCATGGGCCTGCACACCCTTGAGCCTGCACACTCCTGGGCCTGCCATCTCCTGGTCCTGCACACTCCTGGGCCTTCTCGATCCTGTGACTGAACACTCCTGGGCTTGTACACTATTGGGCCTGCCCTCTCCTGGGCCTGCACACTCTTGGGCCTGCCCTCTCCTGGGCCTGCCCTCTCCTGGGCCTGCACACACATGGGCCAACCCTCTCCTGGTCCTAAACCCTCCTGTGCATGCACACTTCTGGGCCTGCACACTCCTGTGTCAGCACACTATTGGCATGCACACTCCTGGACCTGCACACTTCTTGGCCTGCTCCCTCCTGTGCCTGCACACTCCAGGGCCTGTACATTCCTGGGCCTGCTCCCTCCTGTGCCTCCACACTCCTGGGCCTGCACACACATGGGCCTGCTCGATATTGTGCCTGCACACTCCTGGGCTTGTACACCCATGGGCCTGCAGACTCCTGTGCCAGCACACTCCTGGGCCTGCACAGTATTGGGCCTGCCCTCTCCTGGGCCTGCACACTCTTGTTCCTGCCCTCTCCTGGGCCTGCACACACATGGGCCTACTCTCTCCTGGGCCTAAACCCTCCTGTGTATGCACATTAATGGGCCTGCACACTCCTGGGCCTGCACACTCCTTGGCCTGCTCCATCCTGGGCTTGCACACTCCTGGTCCTGCACACTCCTGGGCCTGCACACACATGGGCCTACTCACTCCTGGGCCTAAACCCTCCTGTGTATGCATGCTAATGGGCCTGCACACTCTTGGGCCTGCACACACATGGGCCTGCCCTCTCCTGGGCCTGCACACTCTTGGGCCTGCCTTCTACTGGGCCTGCACACACATGGGCCTACTCTCTCCTGGGCCTAAACCCTCCTGTGTATGCACATTAAAGGGCCTGTACTCTCCTGTGCCTGCACACTCCTTGGCCTGCTCCCTCCTGGGCTTGCACACTCCTGGTCCTGCACACTCTTCGGTCTTCACACTCCTAGGCCTGCACACTCCTGACCTGCCCTCTCCTTGGCAGGACCTCAACATTTCTTCCGTCTCCTTTGTCTGCACACTCCTGGTCCTGCACAATCCTGGGCCTGCTCCATCCAGTGCCTGCAGTCTCCTGGACCTGCCTTCTCCTTGGCCGGCCCTCAACATAACTGCCCTCTCCTTTGTCTGCGCACTCCTGGGCCTGGACACACCTGGGCCTGCCCCCAACTGTCCTGCCCTCTGCTGTATCTGCACACCCGTAGGCCTGCACACTCATGTGCCTGCTCCATCCTGTGCCTGCACCCTCCTGTGTCTGAACACTCCTGTGCATGCATACTCCTGGGAACGCAGAGACCTGGGCCTGCACACTCCTGGACCTGCTCTCACCTGGGCCTGCACCCACTTCGGCCGGCCCTCTCCTGGGCCTGCACATTCCTGGGCCTGCACATACCTGGGCCTGCTCTCTCCTGTGCCTGCTCCCTCCTATGCCTGCACACAGCTTGGCTTGCACACTCCTGGGCCTGCTCCGTTCTTAGCCTGCAAACTCCTGGGTCGGCAAACTCCGGGGCCTGACCTCTCCGGGCCTGCACACTCCAGGGCCAGCCCTTTCCTGGGCCTGCATACTGCTAGACCTGCACACTCTTGTGCGTGCACCCTCCTGGGCCTGAACACTCCTATGCCTGCATCCTCCTTTGTCTGCACACTCTTGGGCCTGCCCTCTCCTGGGCCATCACACACATGGGCCTACCCTCTCCTGGGCGTAAACCCTCCTGTGTATGCACACTAATGGGCCTGCCCTCTCCTGGGCCTGCTCCCTCCTGTACCTCCACTCTCCTGGGCCTGCACAATCCTGGGCCTGACCTCTCCGGGCCTGCACAATCTGGGGCCAGCCCTTTCCTGGGCCTGCACACTGCCAGGCCTGCACACTCCTGTGCGTGCACCCTCCTCTGCCTGGACACACTTGGGCCTGCACACTCCTGGGAGTGCACACTCCTGGGCCTGCTCCCTACTGTGCCTCCACAATCCTGGGCCTGCTCCCTCTGCCTGCACAACCCAGGGCCTCCACACTCCTGCTTCTGCTCCCTCCTATGCCTGCACAGTCCTGGGACTGCACACTCCTGGGCCTGCACACTCCTGTGTCTGAACACTCCCGGGCCTGCACACTCCTGATCCTGCGCACCCCTGGACTGTAGGGACTGTACAGTCCTGATCCTGCCCTCTCCTGGACCTGCACAGTCCTGGGCCTGCACACTCCGGGGCCAGCCCTTTCCTGGGCCTGTCCTCTCCTGGGCCTGCACACACCTGTGTCTGCAGACACCTGGGCATGCAGACCCCTGGGCCTGAACAGTTTGGGCCTGGTTCCTGCTGTGCCTGCACACACTTAGGCCTCCAAACACCTGCGTCTGCTCATCCTGGCCCATCACACTCCTCGGACTGAACACTCCTGGGTCTGCACACACAATGGCCTACACACTCCTGTGCCTGCTCCCTCCTGTCCTGCATACTCCTGGCCCTGCACACCGCTGGGCCAGCACAACACTTGTCCTGCCCCCTCCTGCGCCTGCCCACTCAACGGATTGAACACTTCTCTGTCTGCATATTTCTGGGCCTGCACACTCCTGGGTCTACCTTCTCCTTGGCCTGCCCTCTCCTGGGCCTGCACACTCCTTGCCCTGCTCCCTCCTGTGCCTCAACACTTCTGGGCCTGCACATTCATGGGCCTGCTCCCTCCTTTGCCTCCACACTCCTGGGCCTGCACACTCCTGGGCATGCACACTCCTGGGCATGCACACTCCTGGGACTGCCCTCTCCTGGACCTGCACACACCTGGGCCTGCACACTCCTGGGGCTGCTCCATCTGGTGCCTACACACTCCTGGGCCTGTATACTCCTGGGCCTGCACACTCTTTCGCCTGACCTCACCTGGCCCTACGCACTCTTAGGCGTGCAATCTACTGGTCATGCCCTCTCCTTGGCCTGCACACTCCTGGGCCTGCACACTCTTCTGTCTGCACATTCCTGGGCCTGCACACTCCTGGACTTGACCTCTCCTGTGTCTCTGCACACTCCTGGGCCTGCATAACCCTGGGCCTGTTCCCTAGTATGCCTGCACAATCCAGGGCCTCCACACTCCTGCTTCTGCTCCCTCCTGTGCCTGCACAGTCCTGGAACTGCACACTCCTGATCGTGCGCACACTTGGGCCAGCACATTTCTGGGCCTGCTCCCTCCTATGCCTGCACACAGATTGGCTTGCACACTGCTGGGCCTGATCCCTCCTTAGCCTGCAAACTCCAGGGCCTGCACATACCAGGGGCTGCACCCAACTGTGTCTGGACATCCCTGGGCCTGCACACTCTTGGGCCTGCACACTCCTAGGCCTGCTCCCTCCTGTGCCTGCACACTAAAGGACCTGCACATTCCTGGGCCTGCTCCCTCCTGTGCCTCCACACTCCTGGGCCTGCACACTCCTGGGCGTACACACTCCTAGGTCTTCACACTCCTAGGCCTGCCCTCCCTTGGGCCTGCACACTCCTGGTCCGGCCCTCCCCTGGTCCTGAATACTTCTGGGCCTGCACACTCCTGGGCCTGCTCCCTACTGTGCCTGTACACTCCTGGGTATGCACATTCCTGGCCTGACCTCTCTTGGGACTGCGGACTCCTGGGCCTGCACTCTCCTCGACCTGCTCTCACCAGGGCCTGTACCCACTTCGGCCGGCCCTCTCATGGGCCTGCACATGACTGGGCCTGCACATGACTGGGCCTGCACACTCCTGGGCCTGCCATCTCCTGGTCCTGCACACTCCTGGGCCTTCTCGATCCTATGACTGCACACTCCTGGGCTTGTACACTATTGGGCCTGCCCTCTACTGGGCCTGCCTGCACACTCTTGGGCCTGCACTCTCCTGGGCCTGCCCGCTCCTGGGCCTGCCCTCTCCTGGGCCTGCCCGCTCCTGGGCCTGCCCTCTCCTGGGCCTGCACACACATGGGCCTACCCTCTCCTGGTCCTAAACCCTCCTGTGCATGCACACTTCTGGGCCTGCACACTCCTGTGTCAGCACACTATTGGGCATGCACACTCCTGGACCTGCACACTTCTTGGCCTGCTCCCTCCTGTGCCTGCACACTCCAGGGCCTGTACATTCCTGGGCCTGCTCCCTCCTGTGCCTCCACACTCCTGGGCCTGCACACACATGGGCCTGCTCGATATTGTGCCTGCACACTCCTGGGCTTGTACACCCATGGGCCTGCAGACTCCTGTGCCAGCACACTCCTGGGCCTGCACAGTATTGGGCCTGCCCTCTCCTGGGCCTGCACACTCTTGTGCCTGCCCTCTCCTGGGCCTAAACCCTCCTGTGTATGCACATTAATGGGCCTGCACACTCCTGGGCCTGCACACTCCTTGGCCTGCTCCATCCTGGGCTTGCACACTCCTGGTCCTGCACACTCCTGGGCCTGCACACACATGGGCCTACTCACTCCTGGGCCTAAACCCTCCTGTGTATGCATGCTAATGGGCCTGCACACTCTTGGGCCTGCACACACATGGGCCTGCCCTCTCCTGGGCCTGCACACTCTTGGGCCTGCCTTCTACTGGGCCTGCACACACATGGGCCTACTCTCTCCTGGGCCTAAACCCTCCTGTGTATGCACATTAAAGGGCCTGTACTCTCCTGTGCCTGCACACTCCTTGGCCTGCTCCCTCCTGGGCTTGCACACTCCTGGTCCTGCACACTCCTCGGTCTTCACACTCCTAGGCCTGCACACTCCTGACCTGCCCTCTCCTTGGCAGGACCTCAACATTTCTTCCGTCTCCTTTGTCTGCACACTCCTGGTCCTGCACAATCCTGGGCCTGCTCCATCCAGTGCCTGCAGTCTCCTGGACCTGCCTTCTCCTTGGCCGGCCCTCAACATAACTGCCCTCTCCTTTGTCTGCGCACTCCTGGGCCTGGACACACCTGGGCCTGCCCCCAACTGTCCTGCCCTCTGCTGTATCTGCACACCCGTAGGCCTGCACACTCATGTGCCTGCTCCATCCTGTGCCTGCACCCTCCTGTGTCTGAACACTCCTGTGCATGCATACTCCTGGGAACGCAGAGACCTGGGCCTGCACACTCCTGGACCTGCTCTCACCTGGGCCTGCACCCACTTCGGCCGGCCCTCTCCTGGGCCTGCACATTCCTGGGCCTGCACATACCTGGGCCTGCTCTCTCCTGTGCCTGCTCCCTCCTATGCCTGCACACAGCTTGGCTTGCACACTCCTGGGCCTGCTCCGTTCTTAGCCTGCAAACTCCTGGGTCGGCAAACTCCGGGGCCTGACCTCTCCGGGCCTGCACACTCCAGGGCCAGCCCTTTCCTGGGCCTGCATACTGCTAGACCTGCACACTCTTGTGCGTGCACCCTCCTGGGCCTGAACACTCCTATGCCTGCATCCTCCTTTGTCTGCACACTCTTGGGCCTGCCCTCTCCTGGGCCATCACACACATGGGCCTACCCTCTCCTGGGCGTAAACCCTCCTGTGTATGCACACTAATGGGCCTGCACACTCCTGGGCCTGCACACACATGGGCCTGCTCGATCCTGTGCCTGAACACTCCTGGGCTTGTACACCCATGGGCCTGCAGACTCCTGTGCCAGCACACTCCTGGGCCTGCACACTATTGGGCCTGCCCTCTCCTGGGCCAGCCCTCTCCTGGGCCTGCACACACATGGGCCTACTCTCTCCTGGTCCTAAACCCTCCTGTGTATGCACACTAATGGGCCTGTACACTTCTGGGCCTGCACACTCCTGTGTCAGCACACTATTGGGCATGCACACTCCTGGGCCTGCACACTCCTTGGCCTGCTCCCTCCTGTGCCTGCACACTCCAGGGCCTGCACATTCCTGGGCCTGCTCCCTCCTGTGCCTCCACACTCCTGGGCCTGCACACTTCTGTGTCTGAACACTCCCGGGCCTGCACACTCCTGATCCTGCGCACCCCTGGACTGTAGGGACTGTACAGTCCCAATCCTGCCCTCTCCTGGACCTGCACAGTCCTTGGCCTGCCCTCTCCTGTGTCTGCAGACACCTGGGCATGCAGACCCCTGGGCCTGAACAGTTCTGGGCCTGGTTCCTGCTGTGCCTGCACACACTTAGGTCCAAACACCTAGGTCTGCTCATCCTGGCCCATCACACTCCTCGGACTGAACACTCCTGGGTCTGCACACACAATGGCCTACACACTCCTGTGCCTGCTCCCTCCTGTGCATGCATACTCCTGGCCCAGCACACTGCTGGGCCAGCACAACACTTGTCCTGCCCCCTCCTGTGCCTGCCCACTCAATGGATTGAACACTTCTGTGTCTGCATATTTCTGGGCCTGCCCACTCCTGGGTCTACCTTCTCCTTGGCCTGCCCTCTCCTGGGCCTGCACACTCCCTGCCCTGCTCCCTCCTGTGCCTCAACACTTCTGGGCCTGCACATTCATGGGCCTGCTCCCTCCTTTGCCTCCACACTCCTGGGCCTGCACACTCCTGGGCATGCACACTCCTGGGCATGCACACTCCTGGGGCTGCTCCATCCGGTGCCTACACACTCCTGGGCCTGTATACTCCTGGGCCTGCACACTCTTTCGCCTGACCTCGCCTGGCCCTACACACTCTTGGGCGTGCAATCTACTGGTCGTGCCCTCTCCTTGGCCTGCACACTCCTGGGCCTGCACACTCCTCTATCTGCACATTCCTGGGCCTGCACACTCCTGGACTTGACCTCTCCTGTGTCTCTGCATACTCCTGGGCCTGCATAACCCTGGGCCTGTTCCCTAGTATGCCTGCACACAGGCTGGCTTGCACACTGCTGGGCCTGATCCCTCCTTAGCCTGCAAACTCCAGGGCCTGCACATACCAGGGGCTGCACCCAACTGTGTCTGGACATTCCTGGGCATGCACACTCCTGGGCCTGCACACTTCTGGGCATGCACACTCCTGGGCCTGCTCGATCCTATGCCTGCACACTCCTGGGCTTGTACACCCATGGGCCTGCAGACTCCTGTGCCAGCACACTCCTGGGCCTGCACACTATTGGGCCTGCCCTCTCCTCGGCCTGCACACTCTTGGGCCTGCACACTCCTAGGCCTGCTCCCTCCTGTGCCTGCACACTAAAGGACCTGCACATTCCTGGGCCTGCTCCCTCCTGTGCCTCCACACTCCAGGGCCTACACACTCCTGGGCCTGCACACTCCTGGGCGTACACACTCCTGGGTCTTCACACTCCTAGGCCTGCCCTCCCTTGGGCCTGCACACTCCTGGTCCGGCCCTCCCCTGGTCCTGAACACTTCTGGGCCTGCACACTCCTGGGCCTGCTCCCTACTGTGCCTGTACACTCCTGGGTATGCACATTCCTGGCCTGACCTCTCCTGAGACTGCGGACTCCTGGGCCTGCACTCTCCTCGACCTGCTCTCACCTGGGCCTGTACCCACTTCGGCCGGCCCTCTCATGGGCCTGCACACCCTTGAGCCTGCACACTCCTGGGCCTGCCATCTCCTGGTCCTGCACACTCCTGGGCCTTCTCGATCCTGTGACTGAACACTCCTGGGCTTGTACACTATTGGGCCTGCCCTCTCCTGGGCCTGCACACTCTTGGGCCTGCCCTCTCCTGGGCCTGCCCTCTCCTGGGCCTGCACACACATGGGCCAACCCTCTCCTGGTCCTAAACCCTCCTGTGCATGCACACTTCTGGGCCTGCACACTCCTGTGTCAGCACACTATTGGCATGCACACTCCTGGACCTGCACACTTCTTGGCCTGCTCCCTCCTGTGCCTGCACACTCCAGGGCCTGTACATTCCTGGGCCTGCTCCCTCCTGTGCCTCCACACTCCTGGGCCTGCACACACATGGGCCTGCTCGATATTGTGCCTGCACACTCCTGGGCTTGTACACCCATGGGCCTGCAGACTCCTGTGCCAGCACACTCCTGGGCCTGCACAGTATTGGGCCTGCCCTCTCCTGGGCCTGCACACTCTTGTTCCTGCCCTCTCCTGGGCCTGCACACACATGGGCCTACTCTCTCCTGGGCCTAAACCCTCCTGTGTATGCACATTAATGGGCCTGCACACTCCTGGGCCTGCACACTCCTTGGCCTGCTCCATCCTGGGCTTGCACACTCCTGGTCCTGCACACTCCTGGGCCTGCACACACATGGGCCTACTCACTCCTGGGCCTAAACCCTCCTGTGTATGCATGCTAATGGGCCTGCACACTCTTGGGCCTGCACACACATGGGCCTGCCCTCTCCTGGGCCTGCACACTCTTGGGCCTGCCTTCTACTGGGCCTGCACACACATGGGCCTACTCTCTCCTGGGCCTAAACCCTCCTGTGTATGCACATTAAAGGGCCTGTACTCTCCTGTGCCTGCACACTCCTTGGCCTGCTCCCTCCTGGGCTTGCACACTCCTGGTCCTGCACACTCCTCGGTCTTCACACTCCTAGGCCTGCACACTCCTGACCTGCCCTCTCCTTGGCAGGACCTCAACATTTCTTCCGTCTCCTTTGTCTGCACACTCCTGGTCCTGCACAATCCTGGGCCTGCTCCATCCAGTGCCTGCAGTCTCCTGGACCTGCCTTCTCCTTGGCCGGCCCTCAACATAACTGCCCTCTCCTTTGTCTGCGCACTCCTGGGCCTGGACACACCTGGGCCTGCCCCCAACTGTCCTGCCCTCTGCTGTATCTGCACACCCGTAGGCCTGCACACTCATGTGCCTGCTCCATCCTGTGCCTGCACCCTCCTGTGTCTGAACACTCCTGTGCATGCATACTCCTGGGAACGCAGAGACCTGGGCCTGCACACTCCTGGACCTGCTCTCACCTGGGCCTGCACCCACTTCGGCCGGCCCTCTCCTGGGCCTGCACATTCCTGGGCCTGCACATACCTGGGCCTGCTCTCTCCTGTGCCTGCTCCCTCCTATGCCTGCACACAGCTTGGCTTGCACACTCCTGGGCCTGCTCCGTTCTTAGCCTGCAAACTCCTGGGTCGGCAAACTCCGGGGCCTGACCTCTCCGGGCCTGCACACTCCAGGGCCAGCCCTTTCCTGGGCCTGCATACTGCTAGACCTGCACACTCTTGTGCGTGCACCCTCCTGGGCCTGAACACTCCTATGCCTGCAGCCTCCTTTGTCTGCACACTCTTGGGCCTGCCCTCTCCTGGGCCATCACACACATGGGCCTACCCTCTCCTGGGCGTAAACCCTCCTGTGTATGCACACTAATGGGCCTGCCCTCTCCTGGGCCTGCTCCCTCCTGTACCTCCACTCTCCTGGGCCTGCACAATCCTGGGCCTGACCTCTCCGGGCCTGCACAATCTGGGGCCAGCCCTTTCCTGGGCCTGCACACTGCCTGGCCTGCACACTCCTGTGCGTGCACCCTCCTCTGCCTGGACACACTTGGGCCTGCACACTCCTGGGAGTGCACACTCCTGGGCCTGTTCCCTACTGTGCCTCCACAATCCTGGGCTTGCTCCCTCTGCCTGCACAACCCAGGGCCTCCACACTCCTGCTTCTGCTCCCTCCTATGCCTGCACAGTCCTGGGACTGCACACTCCTGGGCCTGCACACTCCTGTGTCTGAACACTCCCGGGCCTGCACACTCCTGATCCTGCGCACCCCTGGACTGTAGGGACTGTACAGTCCTGATCCTGCCCTCTCCTGGACCTGCACAGTCCTTGGCCTGCACACTCCGGGGCCAGCCCTTTCCTGGGCCTGTCCTCTCCTGGGCCTGCACACACCTGTGTCTGCAGACACCTGGGCATGCAGACCCCTGGGCCTGAACAGTTTGGGCCTGGTTCCTGCTGTGCCTGCACACACTTAGGCCTCCAAACACCTGCGTCTGCTCATCCTGGCCCATCACACTCCTCGGACTGAACACTCCTGGGTCTGCACACACAATGGCCTACACACTCCTGTGCCTGCTCCCTCCTGTCCTGCATACTCCTGGCCCTGCACACCGCTGGGCCAGCACAACACTTGTCCTGCCCCCTCCTGCGCCTGCCCACTCAACGGATTGAACACTTCTCTGTCTGCATATTTCTGGGCCTGCACACTCCTGGGTCTACCTTCTCCTTGGCCTGCCCTCTCCTGGGCCTGCACACTCCTTGCCCTGCTCCCTCCTGTGCCTCAACACTTCTGGGCCTGCACATTCATGGGCCTGCTCCCTCCTTTGCCTCCACACTCCTGGGCCTGCACACTCCTGGGCATGCACACTCCTGGGCATGCACACTCCTGGGACTGCCCTCTCCTGGACCTGCACACACCTGGGCCTGCACACTCCTGGGGCTGCTCCATCTGGTGCCTACACACTCCTGGGCCTGTATACTCCTGGGCCTGCACACTCTTTCGCCTGACCTCACCTGGCCCTACGCACTCTTAGGCGTGCAATCTACTGGTCATGCCCTCTCCTTGGCCTGCACACTCCTGGGCCTGCACACTCTTCTGTCTGCACATTCCTGGGCCTGCACACTCCTGGACTTGACCTCTCCTGTGTCTCTGCACACTCCTGGGCCTGCATAACCCTGGGCCTGTTCCCTAGTATGCCTGCACAATCCAGGGCCTCCACACTCCTGCTTCTGCTCCCTCCTGTGCCTGCACAGTCCTGGAACTGCACACTCCTGATCGTGCGCACACTTGGGCCAGCACATTTCTGGGCCTGCTCCCTCCTATGCCTGCACACAGATTGGCTTGCACACTGCTGGGCCTGATCCCTCCTTAGCCTGCAAACTCCAGGGCCTGCACATACCAGGGGCTGCACCCAACTGTGTCTGGACATCCCTGGGCATGCACACTCCTGGGCCTGCACACTCTTGGGCCTGCACACTCCTAGGCCTGCTCCCTCCTGTGCCTGCACACTAAAGGACCTGCACATTCCTGGGCCTGCTCCCTCCTGTGCCTCCACACTCCTGGGCCTGCACACTCCTGGGCGTACACACTCCTAGGTCTTCACACTCCTAGGCCTGCCCTCCCTTGGGCCTGCACACTCCTGGTCCGGCCCTCCCCTGGTCCTGAATACTTCTGGGCCTGCACACTCCTGGGCCTGCTCCCTACTGTGCCTGTACACTCCTGGGTATGCACATTCCTGGCCTGACCTCTCTTGGGACTGCGGACTCCTGGGCCTGCACTCTCCTCGACCTGCTCTCACCAGGGCCTGTACCCACTTCGGCCGGCCCTCTCATGGGCCTGCACATGACTGGGCCTGCACATGACTGGGCCTGCACACTCCTGGGCCTGCCATCTCCTGGTCCTGCACACTCCTGGGCCTTCTCGATCCTATGACTGCACACTCCTGGGCTTGTACACTATTGGGCCTGCCCTCTACTGGGCCTGCCTGCACACTCTTGGGCCTGCACTCTCCTGGGCCTGCCCGCTCCTGGGCCTGCCCTCTCCTGGGCCTGCCCGCTCCTGGGCCTGCCCTCTCCTGGGCCTGCACACACATGGGCCTACCCTCTCCTGGTCCTAAACCCTCCTGTGCATGCACACTTCTGGGCCTGCACACTCCTGTGTCAGCACACTATTGGGCATGCACACTCCTGGACCTGCACACTTCTTGGCCTGCTCCCTCCTGTGCCTGCACACTCCAGGGCCTGTACATTCCTGGGCCTGCTCCCTCCTGTGCCTCCACACTCCTGGGCCTGCACACACATGGGCCTGCTCGATATTGTGCCTGCACACTCCTGGGCTTGTACACCCATGGGCCTGCAGACTCCTGTGCCAGCACACTCCTGGGCCTGCACAGTATTGGGCCTGCCCTCTCCTGGGCCTGCACACTCTTGTGCCTGCCCTCTCCTGGGCCTAAACCCTCCTGTGTATGCACATTAATGGGCCTGCACACTCCTGGGCCTGCACACTCCTTGGCCTGCTCCATCCTGGGCTTGCACACTCCTGGTCCTGCACACTCCTGGGCCTGCACACACATGGGCCTACTCACTCCTGGGCCTAAACCCTCCTGTGTATGCATGCTAATGGGCCTGCACACTCTTGGGCCTGCACACACATGGGCCTGCCCTCTCCTGGGCCTGCACACTCTTGGGCCTGCCTTCTACTGGGCCTGCACACACATGGGCCTACTCTCTCCTGGGCCTAAACCCTCCTGTGTATGCACATTAAAGGGCCTGTACTCTCCTGTGCCTGCACACTCCTTGGCCTGCTCCCTCCTGGGCTTGCACACTCCTGGTCCTGCACACTCCTCGGTCTTCACACTCCTAGGCCTGCACACTCCTGACCTGCCCTCTCCTTGGCAGGACCTCAACATTTCTTCCGTCTCCTTTGTCTGCACACTCCTGGTCCTGCACAATCCTGGGCCTGCTCCATCCAGTGCCTGCAGTCTCCTGGACCTGCCTTCTCCTTGGCCGGCCCTCAACATAACTGCCCTCTCCTTTGTCTGCGCACTCCTGGGCCTGGACACACCTGGGCCTGCCCCCAACTGTCCTGCCCTCTGCTGTATCTGCACACCCGTAGGCCTGCACACTCATGTGCCTGCTCCATCCTGTGCCTGCACCCTCCTGTGTCTGAACACTCCTGTGCATGCATACTCCTGGGAACGCAGAGACCTGGGCCTGCACACTCCTGGACCTGCTCTCACCTGGGCCTGCACCCACTTCGGCCGGCCCTCTCCTGGGCCTGCACATTCCTGGGCCTGCACATACCTGGGCCTGCTCTCTCCTGTGCCTGCTCCCTCCTATGCCTGCACACAGCTTGGCTTGCACACTCCTGGGCCTGCTCCGTTCTTAGCCTGCAAACTCCTGGGTCGGCAAACTCCGGGGCCTGACCTCTCCGGGCCTGCACACTCCAGGGCCAGCCCTTTCCTGGGCCTGCATACTGCTAGACCTGCACACTCTTGTGCGTGCACCCTCCTGGGCCTGAACACTCCTATGCCTGCATCCTCCTTTGTCTGCACACTCTTGGGCCTGCCCTCTCCTGGGCCATCACACACATGGGCCTACCCTCTCCTGGGCGTAAACCCTCCTGTGTATGCACACTAATGGGCCTGCACACTCCTGGGCCTGCACACACATGGGCCTGCTCGATCCTGTGCCTGAACACTCCTGGGCTTGTACACCCATGGGCCTGCAGACTCCTGTGCCAGCACACTCCTGGGCCTGCACACTATTGGGCCTGCCCTCTCCTGGGCCAGCCCTCTCCTGGGCCTGCACACACATGGGCCTACTCTCTCCTGGTCCTAAACCCTCCTGTGTATGCACACTAATGGGCCTGTACACTTCTGGGCCTGCACACTCCTGTGTCAGCACACTATTGGGCATGCACACTCCTGGGCCTGCACACTCCTTGGCCTGCTCCCTCCTGTGCCTGCACACTCCAGGGCCTGCACATTCCTGGGCCTGCTCCCTCCTGTGCCTCCACACTCCTGGGCCTGCACACTCCTGGGCCTGCACACTTCTGTGTCTGAACACTCCCGGGCCTGCACACTCCTGATCCTGCGCACCCCTGGACTGTAGGGACTGTACAGTCCCAATCCTGCCCTCTCCTGGACCTGCACAGTCCTTGGCCTGCCCTCTCCTGGGCCTGCACACTCCGGGGCCAGCCCTTTCCTGGGCCTGTCCTCTCCTGGGCCTGCACACTCCTGTGTCTGCAGACACCTGGGCATGCAGACCCCTGGGCCTGAACAGTTCTGGGCCTGGTTCCTGCTGTGCCTGCACACACTTAGGTCCAAACACCTAGGTCTGCTCATCCTGGCCCATCACACTCCTCGGACTGAACACTCCTGGGTCTGCACACACAATGGCCTACACACTCCTGTGCCTGCTCCCTCCTGTGCATGCATACTCCTGGCCCAGCACACTGCTGGGCCAGCACAACACTTGTCCTGCCCCCTCCTGTGCCTGCCCACTCAATGGATTGAACACTTCTGTGTCTGCATATTTCTGGGCCTGCCCACTCCTGGGTCTACCTTCTCCTTGGCCTGCCCTCTCCTGGGCCTGCACACTCCCTGCCCTGCTCCCTCCTGTGCCTCAACACTTCTGGGCCTGCACATTCATGGGCCTGCTCCCTCCTTTGCCTCCACACTCCTGGGCCTGCACACTCCTGGGCATGCACACTCCTGGGCATGCACACTCCTGGGGCTGCTCCATCCGGTGCCTACACACTCCTGGGCCTGTATACTCCTGGGCCTGCACACTCTTTCGCCTGACCTCGCCTGGCCCTACACACTCTTGGGCGTGCAATCTACTGGTCGTGCCCTCTCCTTGGCCTGCACACTCCTGGGCCTGCACACTCCTCTATCTGCACATTCCTGGGCCTGCACACTCCTGGACTTGACCTCTCCTGTGTCTCTGCATACTCCTGGGCCTGCATAACCCTGGGCCTGTTCCCTAGTATGCCTGCACACAGGCTGGCTTGCACACTGCTGGGCCTGATCCCTCCTTAGCCTGCAAACTCCAGGGCCTGCACATACCAGGGGCTGCACCCAACTGTGTCTGGACATTCCTGGGCATGCACACTCCTGGGCCTGCACACTTCTGGGCATGCACACTCCTGGGCCTGCTCGATCCTATGCCTGCACACTCCTGGGCTTGTACACCCATGGGCCTGCAGACTCCTGTGCCAGCACACTCCTGGGCCTGCACACTATTGGGCCTGCCCTCTCCTCGGCCTGCACACTCTTGGGCCTGCACACTCCTAGGCCTGCTCCCTCCTGTGCCTGCACACTAAAGGACCTGCACATTCCTGGGCCTGCTCCCTCCTGTGCCTCCACACTCCAGGGCCTACACACTCCTGGGCCTGCACACTCCTGGGCGTACACACTCCTGGGTCTTCACACTCCTAGGCCTGCCCTCCCTTGGGCCTGCACACTCCTGGTCCGGCCCTCCCCTGGTCCTGAACACTTCTGGGCCTGCACACTCCTGGGCCTGCTCCCTACTGTGCCTGTACACTCCTGGATATGCACATTCCTGGCCTGACCTCTCCTGAGACTGCGGACTCCTGGGCCTGCACTCTCCTCGACCTGCTCTCACCTGGGCCTGTACCCACTTCGGCCGGCCCTCTCATGGGCCTGCACACCCTTGAGCCTGCACACTCCTGGGCCTGCCATCTCCTGGTCCTGCACACTCCTGGGCCTTCTCGATCCTGTGACTGAACACTCCTGGGCTTGTACACTATTGGGCCTGCCCTCTCCTGGGCCTGCACACTCTTGGGCCTGCCCTCTCCTGGGCCTGCCCTCTCCTGGGCCTGCACACACATGGGCCAACCCTCTCCTGGTCCTAAACCCTCCTGTGCATGCACACTTCTGGGCCTGCACACTCCTGTGTCAGCACACTATTGGCATGCACACTCCTGGACCTGCACACTTCTTGGCCTGCTCCCTCCTGTGCCTGCACACTCCAGGGCCTGTACATTCCTGGGCCTGCTCCCTCCTGTGCCTCCACACTCCTGGGCCTGCACACACATGGGCCTGCTCGATATTGTGCCTGCACACTCCTGGGCTTGTACACCCATGGGCCTGCAGACTCCTGTGCCAGCACACTCCTGGGCCTGCACAGTATTGGGCCTGCCCTCTCCTGGGCCTGCACACTCTTGTGCCTGCCCTCTCCTGGGCCTAAACCCTCCTGTGTATGCACATTAATGGGCCTGCACACTCCTGGGCCTGCACACTCCTTGGCCTGCTCCATCCTGGGCTTGCACACTCCTGGTCCTGCACACTCCTGGGCCTGCACACACATGGGCCTACTCACTCCTGGGCCTAAACCCTCCTGTGTATGCATGCTAATGGGCCTGCACACTCTTGGGCCTGCACACACATGGGCCTGCCCTCTCCTGGGCCTGCACACTCTTGGGCCTGCCTTCTACTGGGCCTGCACACACATGGGCCTACTCTCTCCTGGGCCTAAACCCTCCTGTGTATGCACATTAAAGGGCCTGTACTCTCCTGTGCCTGCACACTCCTTGGCCTGCTCCCTCCTGGGCTTGCACACTCCTGGTCCTGCACACTCCTCGGTCTTCACACTCCTAGGCCTGCACACTCCTGACCTGCCCTCTCCTTGGCAGGACCTCAACATTTCTTCCGTCTCCTTTGTCTGCACACTCCTGGTCCTGCACAATCCTGGGCCTGCTCCATCCAGTGCCTGCAGTCTCCTGGACCTGCCTTCTCCTTGGCCGGCCCTCAACATAACTGCCCTCTCCTTTGTCTGCGCACTCCTGGGCCTGGACACACCTGGGCCTGCCCCCAACTGTCCTGCCCTCTGCTGTATCTGCACACCCGTAGGCCTGCACACTCATGTGCCTGCTCCATCCTGTGCCTGCACCCTCCTGTGTCTGAACACTCCTGTGCATGCATACTCCTGGGAACGCAGAGACCTGGGCCTGCACACTCCTGGACCTGCTCTCACCTGGGCCTGCACCCACTTCGGCCGGCCCTCTCCTGGGCCTGCACATTCCTGGGCCTGCACATACCTGGGCCTGCTCTCTCCTGTGCCTGCTCCCTCCTATGCCTGCACACAGCTTGGCTTGCACACTCCTGGGCCTGCTCCGTTCTTAGCCTGCAAACTCCTGGGTCGGCAAACTCCGGGGCCTGACCTCTCCGGGCCTGCACACTCCAGGGCCAGCCCTTTCCTGGGCCTGCATACTGCTAGACCTGCACACTCTTGTGCGTGCACCCTCCTGGGCCTGAACACTCCTATGCCTGCATCCTCCTTTGTCTGCACACTCTTGGGCCTGCCCTCTCCTGGGCCATCACACACATGGGCCTACCCTCTCCTGGGCGTAAACCCTCCTGTGTATGCACACTAATGGGCCTGCACACTCCTGGGCCTGCACACACATGGGCCTGCTCGATCCTGTGCCTGAACACTCCTGGGCTTGTACACCCATGGGCCTGCAGACTCCTGTGCCAGCACACTCCTGGGCCTGCACACTATTGGGCCTGCCCTCTCCTGGGCCAGCCCTCTCCTGGGCCTGCACACACATGGGCCTACTCTCTCCTGGTCCTAAACCCTCCTGTGTATGCACACTAATGGGCCTGTACACTTCTGGGCCTGCACACTCCTGTGTCAGCACACTATTGGGCATGCACACTCCTGGGCCTGCACACTCCTTGGCCTGCTCCCTCCTGTGCCTGCACACTCCAGGGCCTGCACATTCCTGGGCCTGCTCCCTCCTGTGCCTCCACACTCCTGGGCCTGCACACTCCTGGGCCTGCACACTTCTGTGTCTGAACACTCCCGGGCCTGCACACTCCTGATCCTGCGCACCCCTGGACTGTAGGGACTGTACAGTCCCAATCCTGCCCTCTCCTGGACCTGCACAGTCCTTGGCCTGCCCTCTCCTGGGCCTGCACACTCCGGGGCCAGCCCTTTCCTGGGCCTGTCCTCTCCTGGGCCTGCACACTCCTGTGTCTGCAGACACCTGGGCATGCAGACCCCTGGGCCTGAACAGTTCTGGGCCTGGTTCCTGCTGTGCCTGCACACACTTAGGTCCAAACACCTAGGTCTGCTCATCCTGGCCCATCACACTCCTCGGACTGAACACTCCTGGGTCTGCACACACAATGGCCTACACACTCCTGTGCCTGCTCCCTCCTGTGCATGCATACTCCTGGCCCAGCACACTGCTGGGCCAGCACAACACTTGTCCTGCCCCCTCCTGTGCCTGCCCACTCAATGGATTGAACACTTCTGTGTCTGCATATTTCTGGGCCTGCCCACTCCTGGGTCTACCTTCTCCTTGGCCTGCCCTCTCCTGGGCCTGCACACTCCCTGCCCTGCTCCCTCCTGTGCCTCAACACTTCTGGGCCTGCACATTCATGGGCCTGCTCCCTCCTTTGCCTCCACACTCCTGGGCCTGCACACTCCTGGGCATGCACACTCCTGGGCATGCACACTCCTGGGGCTGCTCCATCCGGTGCCTACACACTCCTGGGCCTGTATACTCCTGGGCCTGCACACTCTTTCGCCTGACCTCGCCTGGCCCTACACACTCTTGGGCGTGCAATCTACTGGTCGTGCCCTCTCCTTGGCCTGCACACTCCTGGGCCTGCACACTCCTCTATCTGCACATTCCTGGGCCTGCACACTCCTGGACTTGACCTCTCCTGTGTCTCTGCATACTCCTGGGCCTGCATAACCCTGGGCCTGTTCCCTAGTATGCCTGCACACAGGCTGGCTTGCACACTGCTGGGCCTGATCCCTCCTTAGCCTGCAAACTCCAGGGCCTGCACATACCAGGGGCTGCACCCAACTGTGTCTGGACATTCCTGGGCATGCACACTCCTGGGCCTGCACACTTCTGGGCATGCACACTCCTGGGCCTGCTCGATCCTATGCCTGCACACTCCTGGGCTTGTACACCCATGGGCCTGCAGACTCCTGTGCCAGCACACTCCTGGGCCTGCACACTATTGGGCCTGCCCTCTCCTCGGCCTGCACACTCTTGGGCCTGCACACTCCTAGGCCTGCTCCCTCCTGTGCCTGCACACTAAAGGACCTGCACATTCCTGGGCCTGCTCCCTCCTGTGCCTCCACACTCCAGGGCCTACACACTCCTGGGCCTGCACACTCCTGGGCGTACACACTCCTGGGTCTTCACACTCCTAGGCCTGCCCTCCCTTGGGCCTGCACACTCCTGGTCCGGCCCTCCCCTGGTCCTGAACACTTCTGGGCCTGCACACTCCTGGGCCTGCTCCCTACTGTGCCTGTACACTCCTGGGTATGCACATTCCTGGCCTGACCTCTCCTGAGACTGCGGACTCCTGGGCCTGCACTCTCCTCGACCTGCTCTCACCTGGGCCTGTACCCACTTCGGCCGGCCCTCTCATGGGCCTGCACACCCTTGAGCCTGCACACTCCTGGGCCTGCCATCTCCTGGTCCTGCACACTCCTGGGCCTTCTCGATCCTGTGACTGAACACTCCTGGGCTTGTACACTATTGGGCCTGCCCTCTCCTGGGCCTGCACACTCTTGGGCCTGCCCTCTCCTGGGCCTGCCCTCTCCTGGGCCTGCACACACATGGGCCAACCCTCTCCTGGTCCTAAACCCTCCTGTGCATGCACACTTCTGGGCCTGCACACTCCTGTGTCAGCACACTATTGGCATGCACACTCCTGGACCTGCACACTTCTTGGCCTGCTCCCTCCTGTGCCTGCACACTCCAGGGCCTGTACATTCCTGGGCCTGCTCCCTCCTGTGCCTCCACACTCCTGGGCCTGCACACACATGGGCCTGCTCGATATTGTGCCTGCACACTCCTGGGCTTGTACACCCATGGGCCTGCAGACTCCTGTGCCAGCACACTCCTGGGCCTGCACAGTATTGGGCCTGCCCTCTCCTGGGCCTGCACACTCTTGTTCCTGCCCTCTCCTGGGCCTGCACACACATGGGCCTACTCTCTCCTGGGCCTAAACCCTCCTGTGTATGCACATTAATGGGCCTGCACACTCCTGGGCCTGCACACTCCTTGGCCTGCTCCATCCTGGGCTTGCACACTCCTGGTCCTGCACACTCCTGGGCCTGCACACACATGGGCCTACTCACTCCTGGGCCTAAACCCTCCTGTGTATGCATGCTAATGGGCCTGCACACTCTTGGGCCTGCACACACATGGGCCTGCCCTCTCCTGGGCCTGCACACTCTTGGGCCTGCCTTCTACTGGGCCTGCACACACATGGGCCTACTCTCTCCTGGGCCTAAACCCTCCTGTGTATGCACATTAAAGGGCCTGTACTCTCCTGTGCCTGCACACTCCTTGGCCTGCTCCCTCCTGGGCTTGCACACTCCTGGTCCTGCACACTCCTCGGTCTTCACACTCCTAGGCCTGCACACTCCTGACCTGCCCTCTCCTTGGCAGGACCTCAACATTTCTTCCGTCTCCTTTGTCTGCACACTCCTGGTCCTGCACAATCCTGGGCCTGCTCCATCCAGTGCCTGCAGTCTCCTGGACCTGCCTTCTCCTTGGCCGGCCCTCAACATAACTGCCCTCTCCTTTGTCTGCGCACTCCTGGGCCTGGACACACCTGGGCCTGCCCCCAACTGTCCTGCCCTCTGCTGTATCTGCACACCCGTAGGCCTGCACACTCATGTGCCTGCTCCATCCTGTGCCTGCACCCTCCTGTGTCTGAACACTCCTGTGCATGCATACTCCTGGGAACGCAGAGACCTGGGCCTGCACACTCCTGGACCTGCTCTCACCTGGGCCTGCACCCACTTCGGCCGGCCCTCTCCTGGGCCTGCACATTCCTGGGCCTGCACATACCTGGGCCTGCTCTCTCCTGTGCCTGCTCCCTCCTATGCCTGCACACAGCTTGGCTTGCACACTCCTGGGCCTGCTCCGTTCTTAGCCTGCAAACTCCTGGGTCGGCAAACTCCGGGGCCTGACCTCTCCGGGCCTGCACACTCCAGGGCCAGCCCTTTCCTGGGCCTGCATACTGCTAGACCTGCACACTCTTGTGCGTGCACCCTCCTGGGCCTGAACACTCCTATGCCTGCATCCTCCTTTGTCTGCACACTCTTGGGCCTGCCCTCTCCTGGGCCATCACACACATGGGCCTACCCTCTCCTGGGCGTAAACCCTCCTGTGTATGCACACTAATGGGCCTGCACACTCCTGGGCCTGCACACACATGGGCCTGCTCGATCCTGTGCCTGAACACTCCTGGGCTTGTACACCCATGGGCCTGCAGACTCCTGTGCCAGCACACTCCTGGGCCTGCACACTATTGGGCCTGCCCTCTCCTGGGCCAGCCCTCTCCTGGGCCTGCACACACATGGGCCTACTCTCTCCTGGTCCTAAACCCTCCTGTGTATGCACACTAATGGGCCTGTACACTTCTGGGCCTGCACACTCCTGTGTCAGCACACTATTGGGCATGCACACTCCTGGGCCTGCACACTCCTTGGCCTGCTCCCTCCTGTGCCTGCACACTCCAGGGCCTGCACATTCCTGGGCCTGCTCCCTCCTGTGCCTCCACACTCCTGGGCCTGCACACTCCTGGGCCTGCACACTTCTGTGTCTGAACACTCCCGGGCCTGCACACTCCTGATCCTGCGCACCCCTGGACTGTAGGGACTGTACAGTCCCAATCCTGCCCTCTCCTGGACCTGCACAGTCCTTGGCCTGCCCTCTCCTGGGCCTGCACACTCCGGGGCCAGCCCTTTCCTGGGCCTGTCCTCTCCTGGGCCTGCACACTCCTGTGTCTGCAGACACCTGGGCATGCAGACCCCTGGGCCTGAACAGTTCTGGGCCTGGTTCCTGCTGTGCCTGCACACACTTAGGTCCAAACACCTAGGTCTGCTCATCCTGGCCCATCACACTCCTCGGACTGAACACTCCTGGGTCTGCACACACAATGGCCTACACACTCCTGTGCCTGCTCCCTCCTGTGCATGCATACTCCTGGCCCAGCACACTGCTGGGCCAGCACAACACTTGTCCTGCCCCCTCCTGTGCCTGCCCACTCAATGGATTGAACACTTCTGTGTCTGCATATTTCTGGGCCTGCCCACTCCTGGGTCTACCTTCTCCTTGGCCTGCCCTCTCCTGGGCCTGCACACTCCCTGCCCTGCTCCCTCCTGTGCCTCAACACTTCTGGGCCTGCACATTCATGGGCCTGCTCCCTCCTTTGCCTCCACACTCCTGGGCCTGCACACTCCTGGGCATGCACACTCCTGGGCATGCACACTCCTGGGGCTGCTCCATCCGGTGCCTACACACTCCTGGGCCTGTATACTCCTGGGCCTGCACACTCTTTCGCCTGACCTCGCCTGGCCCTACACACTCTTGGGCGTGCAATCTACTGGTCGTGCCCTCTCCTTGGCCTGCACACTCCTGGGCCTGCACACTCCTCTATCTGCACATTCCTGGGCCTGCACACTCCTGGACTTGACCTCTCCTGTGTCTCTGCATACTCCTGGGCCTGCATAACCCTGGGCCTGTTCCCTAGTATGCCTGCACACAGGCTGGCTTGCACACTGCTGGGCCTGATCCCTCCTTAGCCTGCAAACTCCAGGGCCTGCACATACCAGGGGCTGCACCCAACTGTGTCTGGACATTCCTGGGCATGCACACTCCTGGGCCTGCACACTTCTGGGCATGCACACTCCTGGGCCTGCTCGATCCTATGCCTGCACACTCCTGGGCTTGTACACCCATGGGCCTGCAGACTCCTGTGCCAGCACACTCCTGGGCCTGCACACTATTGGGCCTGCCCTCTCCTCGGCCTGCACACTCTTGGGCCTGCACACTCCTAGGCCTGCTCCCTCCTGTGCCTGCACACTAAAGGACCTGCACATTCCTGGGCCTGCTCCCTCCTGTGCCTCCACACTCCAGGGCCTACACACTCCTGGGCCTGCACACTCCTGGGCGTACACACTCCTGGGTCTTCACACTCCTAGGCCTGCCCTCCCTTGGGCCTGCACACTCCTGGTCCGGCCCTCCCCTGGTCCTGAACACTTCTGGGCCTGCACACTCCTGGGCCTGCTCCCTACTGTGCCTGTACACTCCTGGGTATGCACATTCCTGGCCTGACCTCTCCTGAGACTGCGGACTCCTGGGCCTGCACTCTCCTCGACCTGCTCTCACCTGGGCCTGTACCCACTTCGGCCGGCCCTCTCATGGGCCTGCACACCCTTGAGCCTGCACACTCCTGGGCCTGCCATCTCCTGGTCCTGCACACTCCTGGGCCTTCTCGATCCTGTGACTGAACACTCCTGGGCTTGTACACTATTGGGCCTGCCCTCTCCTGGGCCTGCACACTCTTGGGCCTGCCCTCTCCTGGGCCTGCCCTCTCCTGGGCCTGCACACACATGGGCCAACCCTCTCCTGGTCCTAAACCCTCCTGTGCATGCACACTTCTGGGCCTGCACACTCCTGTGTCAGCACACTATTGGCATGCACACTCCTGGACCTGCACACTTCTTGGCCTGCTCCCTCCTGTGCCTGCACACTCCAGGGCCTGTACATTCCTGGGCCTGCTCCCTCCTGTGCCTCCACACTCCTGGGCCTGCACACACATGGGCCTGCTCGATATTGTGCCTGCACACTCCTGGGCTTGTACACCCATGGGCCTGCAGACTCCTGTGCCAGCACACTCCTGGGCCTGCACAGTATTGGGCCTGCCCTCTCCTGGGCCTGCACACTCTTGTTCCTGCCCTCTCCTGGGCCTGCACACACATGGGCCTACTCTCTCCTGGGCCTAAACCCTCCTGTGTATGCACATTAATGGGCCTGCACACTCCTGGGCCTGCACACTCCTTGGCCTGCTCCATCCTGGGCTTGCACACTCCTGGTCCTGCACACTCCTGGGCCTGCACACACATGGGCCTACTCACTCCTGGGCCTAAACCCTCCTGTGTATGCATGCTAATGGGCCTGCACACTCTTGGGCCTGCACACACATGGGCCTGCCCTCTCCTGGGCCTGCACACTCTTGGGCCTGCCTTCTACTGGGCCTGCACACACATGGGCCTACTCTCTCCTGGGCCTAAACCCTCCTGTGTATGCACATTAAAGGGCCTGTACTCTCCTGTGCCTGCACACTCCTTGGCCTGCTCCCTCCTGGGCTTGCACACTCCTGGTCCTGCACACTCTTCGGTCTTCACACTCCTAGGCCTGCACACTCCTGACCTGCCCTCTCCTTGGCAGGACCTCAACATTTCTTCCGTCTCCTTTGTCTGCACACTCCTGGTCCTGCACAATCCTGGGCCTGCTCCATCCAGTGCCTGCAGTCTCCTGGACCTGCCTTCTCCTTGGCCGGCCCTCAACATAACTGCCCTCTCCTTTGTCTGCGCACTCCTGGGCCTGGACACACCTGGGCCTGCCCCCAACTGTCCTGCCCTCTGCTGTATCTGCACACCCGTAGGCCTGCACACTCATGTGCCTGCTCCATCCTGTGCCTGCACCCTCCTGTGTCTGAACACTCCTGTGCATGCATACTCCTGGGAACGCAGAGACCTGGGCCTGCACACTCCTGGACCTGCTCTCACCTGGGCCTGCACCCACTTCGGCCGGCCCTCTCCTGGGCCTGCACATTCCTGGGCCTGCACATACCTGGGCCTGCTCTCTCCTGTGCCTGCTCCCTCCTATGCCTGCACACAGCTTGGCTTGCACACTCCTGGGCCTGCTCCGTTCTTAGCCTGCAAACTCCTGGGTCGGCAAACTCCGGGGCCTGACCTCTCCGGGCCTGCACACTCCAGGGCCAGCCCTTTCCTGGGCCTGCATACTGCTAGACCTGCACACTCTTGTGCGTGCACCCTCCTGGGCCTGAACACTCCTATGCCTGCATCCTCCTTTGTCTGCACACTCTTGGGCCTGCCCTCTCCTGGGCCATCACACACATGGGCCTACCCTCTCCTGGGCGTAAACCCTCCTGTGTATGCACACTAATGGGCCTGCCCTCTCCTGGGCCTGCTCCCTCCTGTACCTCCACTCTCCTGGGCCTGCACAATCCTGGGCCTGACCTCTCCGGGCCTGCACAATCTGGGGCCAGCCCTTTCCTGGGCCTGCACACTGCCAGGCCTGCACACTCCTGTGCGTGCACCCTCCTCTGCCTGGACACACTTGGGCCTGCACACTCCTGGGAGTGCACACTCCTGGGCCTGCTCCCTACTGTGCCTCCACAATCCTGGGCCTGCTCCCTCTGCCTGCACAACCCAGGGCCTCCACACTCCTGCTTCTGCTCCCTCCTATGCCTGCACAGTCCTGGGACTGCACACTCCTGGGCCTGCACACTCCTGTGTCTGAACACTCCCGGGCCTGCACACTCCTGATCCTGCGCACCCCTGGACTGTAGGGACTGTACAGTCCTGATCCTGCCCTCTCCTGGACCTGCACAGTCCTGGGCCTGCACACTCCGGGGCCAGCCCTTTCCTGGGCCTGTCCTCTCCTGGGCCTGCACACACCTGTGTCTGCAGACACCTGGGCATGCAGACCCCTGGGCCTGAACAGTTTGGGCCTGGTTCCTGCTGTGCCTGCACACACTTAGGCCTCCAAACACCTGCGTCTGCTCATCCTGGCCCATCACACTCCTCGGACTGAACACTCCTGGGTCTGCACACACAATGGCCTACACACTCCTGTGCCTGCTCCCTCCTGTCCTGCATACTCCTGGCCCTGCACACCGCTGGGCCAGCACAACACTTGTCCTGCCCCCTCCTGCGCCTGCCCACTCAACGGATTGAACACTTCTCTGTCTGCATATTTCTGGGCCTGCACACTCCTGGGTCTACCTTCTCCTTGGCCTGCCCTCTCCTGGGCCTGCACACTCCTTGCCCTGCTCCCTCCTGTGCCTCAACACTTCTGGGCCTGCACATTCATGGGCCTGCTCCCTCCTTTGCCTCCACACTCCTGGGCCTGCACACTCCTGGGCATGCACACTCCTGGGCATGCACACTCCTGGGACTGCCCTCTCCTGGACCTGCACACACCTGGGCCTGCACACTCCTGGGGCTGCTCCATCTGGTGCCTACACACTCCTGGGCCTGTATACTCCTGGGCCTGCACACTCTTTCGCCTGACCTCACCTGGCCCTACGCACTCTTAGGCGTGCAATCTACTGGTCATGCCCTCTCCTTGGCCTGCACACTCCTGGGCCTGCACACTCTTCTGTCTGCACATTCCTGGGCCTGCACACTCCTGGACTTGACCTCTCCTGTGTCTCTGCACACTCCTGGGCCTGCATAACCCTGGGCCTGTTCCCTAGTATGCCTGCACAATCCAGGGCCTCCACACTCCTGCTTCTGCTCCCTCCTGTGCCTGCACAGTCCTGGAACTGCACACTCCTGATCGTGCGCACACTTGGGCCAGCACATTTCTGGGCCTGCTCCCTCCTATGCCTGCACACAGATTGGCTTGCACACTGCTGGGCCTGATCCCTCCTTAGCCTGCAAACTCCAGGGCCTGCACATACCAGGGGCTGCACCCAACTGTGTCTGGACATCCCTGGGCCTGCACACTCTTGGGCCTGCACACTCCTAGGCCTGCTCCCTCCTGTGCCTGCACACTAAAGGACCTGCACATTCCTGGGCCTGCTCCCTCCTGTGCCTCCACACTCCTGGGCCTGCACACTCCTGGGCGTACACACTCCTAGGTCTTCACACTCCTAGGCCTGCCCTCCCTTGGGCCTGCACACTCCTGGTCCGGCCCTCCCCTGGTCCTGAATACTTCTGGGCCTGCACACTCCTGGGCCTGCTCCCTACTGTGCCTGTACACTCCTGGGTATGCACATTCCTGGCCTGACCTCTCTTGGGACTGCGGACTCCTGGGCCTGCACTCTCCTCGACCTGCTCTCACCAGGGCCTGTACCCACTTCGGCCGGCCCTCTCATGGGCCTGCACATGACTGGGCCTGCACATGACTGGGCCTGCACACTCCTGGGCCTGCCATCTCCTGGTCCTGCACACTCCTGGGCCTTCTCGATCCTATGACTGCACACTCCTGGGCTTGTACACTATTGGGCCTGCCCTCTACTGGGCCTGCCTGCACACTCTTGGGCCTGCACTCTCCTGGGCCTGCCCGCTCCTGGGCCTGCCCTCTCCTGGGCCTGCCCGCTCCTGGGCCTGCCCTCTCCTGGGCCTGCACACACATGGGCCTACCCTCTCCTGGTCCTAAACCCTCCTGTGCATGCACACTTCTGGGCCTGCACACTCCTGTGTCAGCACACTATTGGGCATGCACACTCCTGGACCTGCACACTTCTTGGCCTGCTCCCTCCTGTGCCTGCACACTCCAGGGCCTGTACATTCCTGGGCCTGCTCCCTCCTGTGCCTCCACACTCCTGGGCCTGCACACACATGGGCCTGCTCGATATTGTGCCTGCACACTCCTGGGCTTGTACACCCATGGGCCTGCAGACTCCTGTGCCAGCACACTCCTGGGCCTGCACAGTATTGGGCCTGCCCTCTCCTGGGCCTGCACACTCTTGTGCCTGCCCTCTCCTGGGCCTAAACCCTCCTGTGTATGCACATTAATGGGCCTGCACACTCCTGGGCCTGCACACTCCTTGGCCTGCTCCATCCTGGGCTTGCACACTCCTGGTCCTGCACACTCCTGGGCCTGCACACACATGGGCCTACTCACTCCTGGGCCTAAACCCTCCTGTGTATGCATGCTAATGGGCCTGCACACTCTTGGGCCTGCACACACATGGGCCTGCCCTCTCCTGGGCCTGCACACTCTTGGGCCTGCCTTCTACTGGGCCTGCACACACATGGGCCTACTCTCTCCTGGGCCTAAACCCTCCTGTGTATGCACATTAAAGGGCCTGTACTCTCCTGTGCCTGCACACTCCTTGGCCTGCTCCCTCCTGGGCTTGCACACTCCTGGTCCTGCACACTCCTCGGTCTTCACACTCCTAGGCCTGCACACTCCTGACCTGCCCTCTCCTTGGCAGGACCTCAACATTTCTTCCGTCTCCTTTGTCTGCACACTCCTGGTCCTGCACAATCCTGGGCCTGCTCCATCCAGTGCCTGCAGTCTCCTGGACCTGCCTTCTCCTTGGCCGGCCCTCAACATAACTGCCCTCTCCTTTGTCTGCGCACTCCTGGGCCTGGACACACCTGGGCCTGCCCCCAACTGTCCTGCCCTCTGCTGTATCTGCACACCCGTAGGCCTGCACACTCATGTGCCTGCTCCATCCTGTGCCTGCACCCTCCTGTGTCTGAACACTCCTGTGCATGCATACTCCTGGGAACGCAGAGACCTGGGCCTGCACACTCCTGGACCTGCTCTCACCTGGGCCTGCACCCACTTCGGCCGGCCCTCTCCTGGGCCTGCACATTCCTGGGCCTGCACATACCTGGGCCTGCTCTCTCCTGTGCCTGCTCCCTCCTATGCCTGCACACAGCTTGGCTTGCACACTCCTGGGCCTGCTCCGTTCTTAGCCTGCAAACTCCTGGGTCGGCAAACTCCGGGGCCTGACCTCTCCGGGCCTGCACACTCCAGGGCCAGCCCTTTCCTGGGCCTGCATACTGCTAGACCTGCACACTCTTGTGCGTGCACCCTCCTGGGCCTGAACACTCCTATGCCTGCATCCTCCTTTGTCTGCACACTCTTGGGCCTGCCCTCTCCTGGGCCATCACACACATGGGCCTACCCTCTCCTGGGCGTAAACCCTCCTGTGTATGCACACTAATGGGCCTGCACACTCCTGGGCCTGCACACACATGGGCCTGCTCGATCCTGTGCCTGAACACTCCTGGGCTTGTACACCCATGGGCCTGCAGACTCCTGTGCCAGCACACTCCTGGGCCTGCACACTATTGGGCCTGCCCTCTCCTGGGCCAGCCCTCTCCTGGGCCTGCACACACATGGGCCTACTCTCTCCTGGTCCTAAACCCTCCTGTGTATGCACACTAATGGGCCTGTACACTTCTGGGCCTGCACACTCCTGTGTCAGCACACTATTGGGCATGCACACTCCTGGGCCTGCACACTCCTTGGCCTGCTCCCTCCTGTGCCTGCACACTCCAGGGCCTGCACATTCCTGGGCCTGCTCCCTCCTGTGCCTCCACACTCCTGGGCCTGCACACTTCTGTGTCTGAACACTCCCGGGCCTGCACACTCCTGATCCTGCGCACCCCTGGACTGTAGGGACTGTACAGTCCCAATCCTGCCCTCTCCTGGACCTGCACAGTCCTTGGCCTGCCCTCTCCTGTGTCTGCAGACACCTGGGCATGCAGACCCCTGGGCCTGAACAGTTCTGGGCCTGGTTCCTGCTGTGCCTGCACACACTTAGGTCCAAACACCTAGGTCTGCTCATCCTGGCCCATCACACTCCTCGGACTGAACACTCCTGGGTCTGCACACACAATGGCCTACACACTCCTGTGCCTGCTCCCTCCTGTGCATGCATACTCCTGGCCCAGCACACTGCTGGGCCAGCACAACACTTGTCCTGCCCCCTCCTGTGCCTGCCCACTCAATGGATTGAACACTTCTGTGTCTGCATATTTCTGGGCCTGCCCACTCCTGGGTCTACCTTCTCCTTGGCCTGCCCTCTCCTGGGCCTGCACACTCCCTGCCCTGCTCCCTCCTGTGCCTCAACACTTCTGGGCCTGCACATTCATGGGCCTGCTCCCTCCTTTGCCTCCACACTCCTGGGCCTGCACACTCCTGGGCATGCACACTCCTGGGCATGCACACTCCTGGGGCTGCTCCATCCGGTGCCTACACACTCCTGGGCCTGTATACTCCTGGGCCTGCACACTCTTTCGCCTGACCTCGCCTGGCCCTACACACTCTTGGGCGTGCAATCTACTGGTCGTGCCCTCTCCTTGGCCTGCACACTCCTGGGCCTGCACACTCCTCTATCTGCACATTCCTGGGCCTGCACACTCCTGGACTTGACCTCTCCTGTGTCTCTGCATACTCCTGGGCCTGCATAACCCTGGGCCTGTTCCCTAGTATGCCTGCACACAGGCTGGCTTGCACACTGCTGGGCCTGATCCCTCCTTAGCCTGCAAACTCCAGGGCCTGCACATACCAGGGGCTGCACCCAACTGTGTCTGGACATTCCTGGGCATGCACACTCCTGGGCCTGCACACTTCTGGGCATGCACACTCCTGGGCCTGCTCGATCCTATGCCTGCACACTCCTGGGCTTGTACACCCATGGGCCTGCAGACTCCTGTGCCAGCACACTCCTGGGCCTGCACACTATTGGGCCTGCCCTCTCCTCGGCCTGCACACTCTTGGGCCTGCACACTCCTAGGCCTGCTCCCTCCTGTGCCTGCACACTAAAGGACCTGCACATTCCTGGGCCTGCTCCCTCCTGTGCCTCCACACTCCAGGGCCTACACACTCCTGGGCCTGCACACTCCTGGGCGTACACACTCCTGGGTCTTCACACTCCTAGGCCTGCCCTCCCTTGGGCCTGCACACTCCTGGTCCGGCCCTCCCCTGGTCCTGAACACTTCTGGGCCTGCACACTCCTGGGCCTGCTCCCTACTGTGCCTGTACACTCCTGGGTATGCACATTCCTGGCCTGACCTCTCCTGAGACTGCGGACTCCTGGGCCTGCACTCTCCTCGACCTGCTCTCACCTGGGCCTGTACCCACTTCGGCCGGCCCTCTCATGGGCCTGCACACCCTTGAGCCTGCACACTCCTGGGCCTGCCATCTCCTGGTCCTGCACACTCCTGGGCCTTCTCGATCCTGTGACTGAACACTCCTGGGCTTGTACACTATTGGGCCTGCCCTCTCCTGGGCCTGCACACTCTTGGGCCTGCCCTCTCCTGGGCCTGCCCTCTCCTGGGCCTGCACACACATGGGCCAACCCTCTCCTGGTCCTAAACCCTCCTGTGCATGCACACTTCTGGGCCTGCACACTCCTGTGTCAGCACACTATTGGCATGCACACTCCTGGACCTGCACACTTCTTGGCCTGCTCCCTCCTGTGCCTGCACACTCCAGGGCCTGTACATTCCTGGGCCTGCTCCCTCCTGTGCCTCCACACTCCTGGGCCTGCACACACATGGGCCTGCTCGATATTGTGCCTGCACACTCCTGGGCTTGTACACCCATGGGCCTGCAGACTCCTGTGCCAGCACACTCCTGGGCCTGCACAGTATTGGGCCTGCCCTCTCCTGGGCCTGCACACTCTTGTTCCTGCCCTCTCCTGGGCCTGCACACACATGGGCCTACTCTCTCCTGGGCCTAAACCCTCCTGTGTATGCACATTAATGGGCCTGCACACTCCTGGGCCTGCACACTCCTTGGCCTGCTCCATCCTGGGCTTGCACACTCCTGGTCCTGCACACTCCTGGGCCTGCACACACATGGGCCTACTCACTCCTGGGCCTAAACCCTCCTGTGTATGCATGCTAATGGGCCTGCACACTCTTGGGCCTGCACACACATGGGCCTGCCCTCTCCTGGGCCTGCACACTCTTGGGCCTGCCTTCTACTGGGCCTGCACACACATGGGCCTACTCTCTCCTGGGCCTAAACCCTCCTGTGTATGCACATTAAAGGGCCTGTACTCTCCTGTGCCTGCACACTCCTTGGCCTGCTCCCTCCTGGGCTTGCACACTCCTGGTCCTGCACACTCCTCGGTCTTCACACTCCTAGGCCTGCACACTCCTGACCTGCCCTCTCCTTGGCAGGACCTCAACATTTCTTCCGTCTCCTTTGTCTGCACACTCCTGGTCCTGCACAATCCTGGGCCTGCTCCATCCAGTGCCTGCAGTCTCCTGGACCTGCCTTCTCCTTGGCCGGCCCTCAACATAACTGCCCTCTCCTTTGTCTGCGCACTCCTGGGCCTGGACACACCTGGGCCTGCCCCCAACTGTCCTGCCCTCTGCTGTATCTGCACACCCGTAGGCCTGCACACTCATGTGCCTGCTCCATCCTGTGCCTGCACCCTCCTGTGTCTGAACACTCCTGTGCATGCATACTCCTGGGAACGCAGAGACCTGGGCCTGCACACTCCTGGACCTGCTCTCACCTGGGCCTGCACCCACTTCGGCCGGCCCTCTCCTGGGCCTGCACATTCCTGGGCCTGCACATACCTGGGCCTGCTCTCTCCTGTGCCTGCTCCCTCCTATGCCTGCACACAGCTTGGCTTGCACACTCCTGGGCCTGCTCCGTTCTTAGCCTGCAAACTCCTGGGTCGGCAAACTCCGGGGCCTGACCTCTCCGGGCCTGCACACTCCAGGGCCAGCCCTTTCCTGGGCCTGCATACTGCTAGACCTGCACACTCTTGTGCGTGCACCCTCCTGGGCCTGAACACTCCTATGCCTGCAGCCTCCTTTGTCTGCACACTCTTGGGCCTGCCCTCTCCTGGGCCATCACACACATGGGCCTACCCTCTCCTGGGCGTAAACCCTCCTGTGTATGCACACTAATGGGCCTGCCCTCTCCTGGGCCTGCTCCCTCCTGTACCTCCACTCTCCTGGGCCTGCACAATCCTGGGCCTGACCTCTCCGGGCCTGCACAATCTGGGGCCAGCCCTTTCCTGGGCCTGCACACTGCCTGGCCTGCACACTCCTGTGCGTGCACCCTCCTCTGCCTGGACACACTTGGGCCTGCACACTCCTGGGAGTGCACACTCCTGGGCCTGCTCCCTACTGTGCCTCCACAATCCTGGGCTTGCTCCCTCTGCCTGCACAACCCAGGGCCTCCACACTCCTGCTTCTGCTCCCTCCTATGCCTGCACAGTCCTGGGACTGCACACTCCTGGGCCTGCACACTCCTGTGTCTGAACACTCCCGGGCCTGCACACTCCTGATCCTGCGCACCCCTGGACTGTAGGGACTGTACAGTCCTGATCCTGCCCTCTCCTGGACCTGCACAGTCCTTGGCCTGCACACTCCGGGGCCAGCCCTTTCCTGGGCCTGTCCTCTCCTGGGCCTGCACACACCTGTGTCTGCAGACACCTGGGCATGCAGACCCCTGGGCCTGAACAGTTTGGGCCTGGTTCCTGCTGTGCCTGCACACACTTAGGCCTCCAAACACCTGCGTCTGCTCATCCTGGCCCATCACACTCCTCGGACTGAACACTCCTGGGTCTGCACACACAATGGCCTACACACTCCTGTGCCTGCTCCCTCCTGTCCTGCATACTCCTGGCCCTGCACACCGCTGGGCCAGCACAACACTTGTCCTGCCCCCTCCTGCGCCTGCCCACTCAACGGATTGAACACTTCTCTGTCTGCATATTTCTGGGCCTGCACACTCCTGGGTCTACCTTCTCCTTGGCCTGCCCTCTCCTGGGCCTGCACACTCCTTGCCCTGCTCCCTCCTGTGCCTCAACACTTCTGGGCCTGCACATTCATGGGCCTGCTCCCTCCTTTGCCTCCACACTCCTGGGCCTGCACACTCCTGGGCATGCACACTCCTGGGCATGCACACTCCTGGGACTGCCCTCTCCTGGACCTGCACACACCTGGGCCTGCACACTCCTGGGGCTGCTCCATCTGGTGCCTACACACTCCTGGGCCTGTATACTCCTGGGCCTGCACACTCTTTCGCCTGACCTCACCTGGCCCTACGCACTCTTAGGCGTGCAATCTACTGGTCATGCCCTCTCCTTGGCCTGCACACTCCTGGGCCTGCACACTCTTCTGTCTGCACATTCCTGGGCCTGCACACTCCTGGACTTGACCTCTCCTGTGTCTCTGCACACTCCTGGGCCTGCATAACCCTGGGCCTGTTCCCTAGTATGCCTGCACAATCCAGGGCCTCCACACTCCTGCTTCTGCTCCCTCCTGTGCCTGCACAGTCCTGGAACTGCACACTCCTGATCGTGCGCACACTTGGGCCAGCACATTTCTGGGCCTGCTCCCTCCTATGCCTGCACACAGATTGGCTTGCACACTGCTGGGCCTGATCCCTCCTTAGCCTGCAAACTCCAGGGCCTGCACATACCAGGGGCTGCACCCAACTGTGTCTGGACATCCCTGGGCATGCACACTCCTGGGCCTGCACACTCTTGGGCCTGCACACTCCTAGGCCTGCTCCCTCCTGTGCCTGCACACTAAAGGACCTGCACATTCCTGGGCCTGCTCCCTCCTGTGCCTCCACACTCCTGGGCCTGCACACTCCTGGGCGTACACACTCCTAGGTCTTCACACTCCTAGGCCTGCCCTCCCTTGGGCCTGCACACTCCTGGTCCGGCCCTCCCCTGGTCCTGAATACTTCTGGGCCTGCACACTCCTGGGCCTGCTCCCTACTGTGCCTGTACACTCCTGGGTATGCACATTCCTGGCCTGACCTCTCTTGGGACTGCGGACTCCTGGGCCTGCACTCTCCTCGACCTGCTCTCACCAGGGCCTGTACCCACTTCGGCCGGCCCTCTCATGGGCCTGCACATGACTGGGCCTGCACATGACTGGGCCTGCACACTCCTGGGCCTGCCATCTCCTGGTCCTGCACACTCCTGGGCCTTCTCGATCCTATGACTGCACACTCCTGGGCTTGTACACTATTGGGCCTGCCCTCTACTGGGCCTGCCTGCACACTCTTGGGCCTGCACTCTCCTGGGCCTGCCCGCTCCTGGGCCTGCCCTCTCCTGGGCCTGCCCGCTCCTGGGCCTGCCCTCTCCTGGGCCTGCACACACATGGGCCTACCCTCTCCTGGTCCTAAACCCTCCTGTGCATGCACACTTCTGGGCCTGCACACTCCTGTGTCAGCACACTATTGGGCATGCACACTCCTGGACCTGCACACTTCTTGGCCTGCTCCCTCCTGTGCCTGCACACTCCAGGGCCTGTACATTCCTGGGCCTGCTCCCTCCTGTGCCTCCACACTCCTGGGCCTGCACACACATGGGCCTGCTCGATATTGTGCCTGCACACTCCTGGGCTTGTACACCCATGGGCCTGCAGACTCCTGTGCCAGCACACTCCTGGGCCTGCACAGTATTGGGCCTGCCCTCTCCTGGGCCTGCACACTCTTGTGCCTGCCCTCTCCTGGGCCTAAACCCTCCTGTGTATGCACATTAATGGGCCTGCACACTCCTGGGCCTGCACACTCCTTGGCCTGCTCCATCCTGGGCTTGCACACTCCTGGTCCTGCACACTCCTGGGCCTGCACACACATGGGCCTACTCACTCCTGGGCCTAAACCCTCCTGTGTATGCATGCTAATGGGCCTGCACACTCTTGGGCCTGCACACACATGGGCCTGCCCTCTCCTGGGCCTGCACACTCTTGGGCCTGCCTTCTACTGGGCCTGCACACACATGGGCCTACTCTCTCCTGGGCCTAAACCCTCCTGTGTATGCACATTAAAGGGCCTGTACTCTCCTGTGCCTGCACACTCCTTGGCCTGCTCCCTCCTGGGCTTGCACACTCCTGGTCCTGCACACTCCTCGGTCTTCACACTCCTAGGCCTGCACACTCCTGACCTGCCCTCTCCTTGGCAGGACCTCAACATTTCTTCCGTCTCCTTTGTCTGCACACTCCTGGTCCTGCACAATCCTGGGCCTGCTCCATCCAGTGCCTGCAGTCTCCTGGACCTGCCTTCTCCTTGGCCGGCCCTCAACATAACTGCCCTCTCCTTTGTCTGCGCACTCCTGGGCCTGGACACACCTGGGCCTGCCCCCAACTGTCCTGCCCTCTGCTGTATCTGCACACCCGTAGGCCTGCACACTCATGTGCCTGCTCCATCCTGTGCCTGCACCCTCCTGTGTCTGAACACTCCTGTGCATGCATACTCCTGGGAACGCAGAGACCTGGGCCTGCACACTCCTGGACCTGCTCTCACCTGGGCCTGCACCCACTTCGGCCGGCCCTCTCCTGGGCCTGCACATTCCTGGGCCTGCACATACCTGGGCCTGCTCTCTCCTGTGCCTGCTCCCTCCTATGCCTGCACACAGCTTGGCTTGCACACTCCTGGGCCTGCTCCGTTCTTAGCCTGCAAACTCCTGGGTCGGCAAACTCCGGGGCCTGACCTCTCCGGGCCTGCACACTCCAGGGCCAGCCCTTTCCTGGGCCTGCATACTGCTAGACCTGCACACTCTTGTGCGTGCACCCTCCTGGGCCTGAACACTCCTATGCCTGCATCCTCCTTTGTCTGCACACTCTTGGGCCTGCCCTCTCCTGGGCCATCACACACATGGGCCTACCCTCTCCTGGGCGTAAACCCTCCTGTGTATGCACACTAATGGGCCTGCACACTCCTGGGCCTGCACACACATGGGCCTGCTCGATCCTGTGCCTGAACACTCCTGGGCTTGTACACCCATGGGCCTGCAGACTCCTGTGCCAGCACACTCCTGGGCCTGCACACTATTGGGCCTGCCCTCTCCTGGGCCAGCCCTCTCCTGGGCCTGCACACACATGGGCCTACTCTCTCCTGGTCCTAAACCCTCCTGTGTATGCACACTAATGGGCCTGTACACTTCTGGGCCTGCACACTCCTGTGTCAGCACACTATTGGGCATGCACACTCCTGGGCCTGCACACTCCTTGGCCTGCTCCCTCCTGTGCCTGCACACTCCAGGGCCTGCACATTCCTGGGCCTGCTCCCTCCTGTGCCTCCACACTCCTGGGCCTGCACACTCCTGGGCCTGCACACTTCTGTGTCTGAACACTCCCGGGCCTGCACACTCCTGATCCTGCGCACCCCTGGACTGTAGGGACTGTACAGTCCCAATCCTGCCCTCTCCTGGACCTGCACAGTCCTTGGCCTGCCCTCTCCTGGGCCTGCACACTCCGGGGCCAGCCCTTTCCTGGGCCTGTCCTCTCCTGGGCCTGCACACTCCTGTGTCTGCAGACACCTGGGCATGCAGACCCCTGGGCCTGAACAGTTCTGGGCCTGGTTCCTGCTGTGCCTGCACACACTTAGGTCCAAACACCTAGGTCTGCTCATCCTGGCCCATCACACTCCTCGGACTGAACACTCCTGGGTCTGCACACACAATGGCCTACACACTCCTGTGCCTGCTCCCTCCTGTGCATGCATACTCCTGGCCCAGCACACTGCTGGGCCAGCACAACACTTGTCCTGCCCCCTCCTGTGCCTGCCCACTCAATGGATTGAACACTTCTGTGTCTGCATATTTCTGGGCCTGCCCACTCCTGGGTCTACCTTCTCCTTGGCCTGCCCTCTCCTGGGCCTGCACACTCCCTGCCCTGCTCCCTCCTGTGCCTCAACACTTCTGGGCCTGCACATTCATGGGCCTGCTCCCTCCTTTGCCTCCACACTCCTGGGCCTGCACACTCCTGGGCATGCACACTCCTGGGCATGCACACTCCTGGGGCTGCTCCATCCGGTGCCTACACACTCCTGGGCCTGTATACTCCTGGGCCTGCACACTCTTTCGCCTGACCTCGCCTGGCCCTACACACTCTTGGGCGTGCAATCTACTGGTCGTGCCCTCTCCTTGGCCTGCACACTCCTGGGCCTGCACACTCCTCTATCTGCACATTCCTGGGCCTGCACACTCCTGGACTTGACCTCTCCTGTGTCTCTGCATACTCCTGGGCCTGCATAACCCTGGGCCTGTTCCCTAGTATGCCTGCACACAGGCTGGCTTGCACACTGCTGGGCCTGATCCCTCCTTAGCCTGCAAACTCCAGGGCCTGCACATACCAGGGGCTGCACCCAACTGTGTCTGGACATTCCTGGGCATGCACACTCCTGGGCCTGCACACTTCTGGGCATGCACACTCCTGGGCCTGCTCGATCCTATGCCTGCACACTCCTGGGCTTGTACACCCATGGGCCTGCAGACTCCTGTGCCAGCACACTCCTGGGCCTGCACACTATTGGGCCTGCCCTCTCCTCGGCCTGCACACTCTTGGGCCTGCACACTCCTAGGCCTGCTCCCTCCTGTGCCTGCACACTAAAGGACCTGCACATTCCTGGGCCTGCTCCCTCCTGTGCCTCCACACTCCAGGGCCTACACACTCCTGGGCCTGCACACTCCTGGGCGTACACACTCCTGGGTCTTCACACTCCTAGGCCTGCCCTCCCTTGGGCCTGCACACTCCTGGTCCGGCCCTCCCCTGGTCCTGAACACTTCTGGGCCTGCACACTCCTGGGCCTGCTCCCTACTGTGCCTGTACACTCCTGGGTATGCACATTCCTGGCCTGACCTCTCCTGAGACTGCGGACTCCTGGGCCTGCACTCTCCTCGACCTGCTCTCACCTGGGCCTGTACCCACTTCGGCCGGCCCTCTCATGGGCCTGCACACCCTTGAGCCTGCACACTCCTGGGCCTGCCATCTCCTGGTCCTGCACACTCCTGGGCCTTCTCGATCCTGTGACTGAACACTCCTGGGCTTGTACACTATTGGGCCTGCCCTCTCCTGGGCCTGCACACTCTTGGGCCTGCCCTCTCCTGGGCCTGCCCTCTCCTGGGCCTGCACACACATGGGCCAACCCTCTCCTGGTCCTAAACCCTCCTGTGCATGCACACTTCTGGGCCTGCACACTCCTGTGTCAGCACACTATTGGCATGCACACTCCTGGACCTGCACACTTCTTGGCCTGCTCCCTCCTGTGCCTGCACACTCCAGGGCCTGTACATTCCTGGGCCTGCTCCCTCCTGTGCCTCCACACTCCTGGGCCTGCACACACATGGGCCTGCTCGATATTGTGCCTGCACACTCCTGGGCTTGTACACCCATGGGCCTGCAGACTCCTGTGCCAGCACACTCCTGGGCCTGCACAGTATTGGGCCTGCCCTCTCCTGGGCCTGCACACTCTTGTTCCTGCCCTCTCCTGGGCCTGCACACACATGGGCCTACTCTCTCCTGGGCCTAAACCCTCCTGTGTATGCACATTAATGGGCCTGCACACTCCTGGGCCTGCACACTCCTTGGCCTGCTCCATCCTGGGCTTGCACACTCCTGGTCCTGCACACTCCTGGGCCTGCACACACATGGGCCTACTCACTCCTGGGCCTAAACCCTCCTGTGTATGCATGCTAATGGGCCTGCACACTCTTGGGCCTGCACACACATGGGCCTGCCCTCTCCTGGGCCTGCACACTCTTGGGCCTGCCTTCTACTGGGCCTGCACACACATGGGCCTACTCTCTCCTGGGCCTAAACCCTCCTGTGTATGCACATTAAAGGGCCTGTACTCTCCTGTGCCTGCACACTCCTTGGCCTGCTCCCTCCTGGGCTTGCACACTCCTGGTCCTGCACACTCTTCGGTCTTCACACTCCTAGGCCTGCACACTCCTGACCTGCCCTCTCCTTGGCAGGACCTCAACATTTCTTCCGTCTCCTTTGTCTGCACACTCCTGGTCCTGCACAATCCTGGGCCTGCTCCATCCAGTGCCTGCAGTCTCCTGGACCTGCCTTCTCCTTGGCCGGCCCTCAACATAACTGCCCTCTCCTTTGTCTGCGCACTCCTGGGCCTGGACACACCTGGGCCTGCCCCCAACTGTCCTGCCCTCTGCTGTATCTGCACACCCGTAGGCCTGCACACTCATGTGCCTGCTCCATCCTGTGCCTGCACCCTCCTGTGTCTGAACACTCCTGTGCATGCATACTCCTGGGAACGCAGAGACCTGGGCCTGCACACTCCTGGACCTGCTCTCACCTGGGCCTGCACCCACTTCGGCCGGCCCTCTCCTGGGCCTGCACATTCCTGGGCCTGCACATACCTGGGCCTGCTCTCTCCTGTGCCTGCTCCCTCCTATGCCTGCACACAGCTTGGCTTGCACACTCCTGGGCCTGCTCCGTTCTTAGCCTGCAAACTCCTGGGTCGGCAAACTCCGGGGCCTGACCTCTCCGGGCCTGCACACTCCAGGGCCAGCCCTTTCCTGGGCCTGCATACTGCTAGACCTGCACACTCTTGTGCGTGCACCCTCCTGGGCCTGAACACTCCTATGCCTGCATCCTCCTTTGTCTGCACACTCTTGGGCCTGCCCTCTCCTGGGCCATCACACACATGGGCCTACCCTCTCCTGGGCGTAAACCCTCCTGTGTATGCACACTAATGGGCCTGCCCTCTCCTGGGCCTGCTCCCTCCTGTACCTCCACTCTCCTGGGCCTGCACAATCCTGGGCCTGACCTCTCCGGGCCTGCACAATCTGGGGCCAGCCCTTTCCTGGGCCTGCACACTGCCAGGCCTGCACACTCCTGTGCGTGCACCCTCCTCTGCCTGGACACACTTGGGCCTGCACACTCCTGGGAGTGCACACTCCTGGGCCTGCTCCCTACTGTGCCTCCACAATCCTGGGCCTGCTCCCTCTGCCTGCACAACCCAGGGCCTCCACACTCCTGCTTCTGCTCCCTCCTATGCCTGCACAGTCCTGGGACTGCACACTCCTGGGCCTGCACACTCCTGTGTCTGAACACTCCCGGGCCTGCACACTCCTGATCCTGCGCACCCCTGGACTGTAGGGACTGTACAGTCCTGATCCTGCCCTCTCCTGGACCTGCACAGTCCTGGGCCTGCACACTCCGGGGCCAGCCCTTTCCTGGGCCTGTCCTCTCCTGGGCCTGCACACACCTGTGTCTGCAGACACCTGGGCATGCAGACCCCTGGGCCTGAACAGTTTGGGCCTGGTTCCTGCTGTGCCTGCACACACTTAGGCCTCCAAACACCTGCGTCTGCTCATCCTGGCCCATCACACTCCTCGGACTGAACACTCCTGGGTCTGCACACACAATGGCCTACACACTCCTGTGCCTGCTCCCTCCTGTCCTGCATACTCCTGGCCCTGCACACCGCTGGGCCAGCACAACACTTGTCCTGCCCCCTCCTGCGCCTGCCCACTCAACGGATTGAACACTTCTCTGTCTGCATATTTCTGGGCCTGCACACTCCTGGGTCTACCTTCTCCTTGGCCTGCCCTCTCCTGGGCCTGCACACTCCTTGCCCTGCTCCCTCCTGTGCCTCAACACTTCTGGGCCTGCACATTCATGGGCCTGCTCCCTCCTTTGCCTCCACACTCCTGGGCCTGCACACTCCTGGGCATGCACACTCCTGGGCATGCACACTCCTGGGACTGCCCTCTCCTGGACCTGCACACACCTGGGCCTGCACACTCCTGGGGCTGCTCCATCTGGTGCCTACACACTCCTGGGCCTGTATACTCCTGGGCCTGCACACTCTTTCGCCTGACCTCACCTGGCCCTACGCACTCTTAGGCGTGCAATCTACTGGTCATGCCCTCTCCTTGGCCTGCACACTCCTGGGCCTGCACACTCTTCTGTCTGCACATTCCTGGGCCTGCACACTCCTGGACTTGACCTCTCCTGTGTCTCTGCACACTCCTGGGCCTGCATAACCCTGGGCCTGTTCCCTAGTATGCCTGCACAATCCAGGGCCTCCACACTCCTGCTTCTGCTCCCTCCTGTGCCTGCACAGTCCTGGAACTGCACACTCCTGATCGTGCGCACACTTGGGCCAGCACATTTCTGGGCCTGCTCCCTCCTATGCCTGCACACAGATTGGCTTGCACACTGCTGGGCCTGATCCCTCCTTAGCCTGCAAACTCCAGGGC